>NW_024070188.1:27992074-28142790 GCF_014754425.2 Oryx dammah
TGCCTCACTGTCCACAGCTCCCCTCCTCATCACCTTCCTCCTCTGACACACACACATACACATACCCTTATGATTCTGTCCTCCCATTAAAATAACTCCTCCCTCCAGGTTTCAGATTCCTTTCCTCTCAAATACATGAGGCCCCTGATCATCCCTTCTTTTTCCTATATTCTCTCCTCTCCTTAAGGATCTCAAATAGATCCTTCCCAAACACTTTAAAACCCATCATGATCTCTTCAAGAAACAACAACCAGATGAAAACACCAACTCTTCCACATTTCTCACTAGGTGAGGATCCAGCCAGTCCATCCTAAGGGAAATCAGTCCCGAATATTCATTGGAAGGACTGATGCTGAGGCTGAAGCTCCAATACTTTGGCCCCCTGATGCAAAGACCTGACTCACTGGAAAGGACCCTGACAATGGGCAAGACTGAAGGCAGACGAAGGTAACAACAGAGGATGAGATGGTTGGATGGCATCACCGACTCGATGGACATGAGCTTGAGTAAGGTCCAGGAGTTGGTGATGGACAGGGAAGCCTTGCGTGTTGCAGTCCATGGGGTCGCAAAGAGTCGGACACGACTGAGCGACTGAACTGAACTGAGGGAAAAAGTCCTCCTGCAGCTCAGTCCAGGTCACTCAGTGCCCTGGTGCTGGGAACATGAATGAGCATATTTTCCGTTTTCATCTTACCTGGCCCGCCAGCAGCCTTTGCCACGGTCAACTGCTTGCTTTCTTCCCCATGAAACAGGCCTTCTCTTAGCTGTCAGAGCACAGCACTCACCTGGTTTTCCTCCTACTTTCCCATTTGTCCCTCCTCTGACACCTTTACGGATTCAGCCTGTTCTACCTGGACATCAGGAGCTGGAGGTTCTCAAGTCAAGACCAGAGGCTCGCCACTCTTCTCTCTTGGTACCCTCAGTTGGGCATCCTCTCCACACCCATGTCTTCAAATATCGACAGGACTCAGATGGGCCATCATATCACATCTCAGCCCAGACCTCTCTCCTGAGCTTCCATCTCATACAGCGACCACCTACTTACCATCTCCTTTGACAGGACTCCATCCATCTCAAACCTCAACACATTCAAACCGCACTCACTGCCTTCCCTCACAGACAGTCTGTGTTCCCTGGCTCAGTGCCTGACATCACCACCCATTCACCTGAGTGGGCCAGAAACCTGGGAGTCAAGTCTCACCCCTCCCTCTCCCTCATCTCAGACCCAGCTCATCACTGGCTCTACTGCCTGTGTGCACTCCTCCCCACCTCTGCCACGCCACCCTAGCTGCGGCCAGTTACCCCTTTTCTGGATAATTATAACAGCCTATGGGGTCTTCCAACATCAACTTTAGTCTGTACCAATCCACTGAGATCAGGATAATCTTCTCAAAACAGAAATCTGATCAACATCTTCTCAACTCTACAAAACCTTCGATGGTTTTGGAAAGTCAGGATAAGACCTGACTCATTAACACACCCTACAAGGCTCTACAAGTCTGGCATAACTACCTCTCCAGTCTCTTCTCACAACAGGCTCTCCTGTTTCCAATTCTCTGAGACCCAGTCAGAGAGGCCTCTTCTTCCTCAAACGCACCTTATGCCCTCCTGTCCCAGGGCCTTTGTGCCTGCTGCTCTCTTTCCTCTTGGCCTTGTAAAGTTCTTTGTTCAGAGGCATTGCACTGACTCATCACTTCTTCAGGAAGACTTCTCTCCTGCTATAAGCTCTCCCAGCATCGTAACCCTGTCTTGGTACCTCTGCCTCACTTTACCATCTCCTGTTAAGACTGTGAGCCCAGAGAAGGCAGGGACTGTTTTTATGATTGCCTTGGCACAAGGGAAATCTTCGAAACTGTTAAACAGTGGCTTCACTGGCATAGGGTTCCTTGGTTTCTAATTAAATTGAATTATGCTTATTATAATTAATGATCTCAGTTATCCAGGTCATTTAGTCAGCAAAAACAAGACTGGGAGGTGACTAGGACTCAGATCATGAGCTCCTTATTGCAACATTCAGACTTGAAGAAAGTAGGGAAAACCACTGGGCCATTCAAGGATGACTTAAATCAAATCACTTACAGTAGAAGTGACAAATAGATTCAAGGGATTAGATCTGATAGAGTGCCTAAAGAACTATGGACAAAACTATGGACATAAGATTGTATAGGAGGTGGTGACCAAAACCATCACCAAGAGAAAGAAATGCAAAAAGGCAAAATGGTTGTCTGAGGAGGCCTTACAAAGAGCTGAGAAGAGAAGTGAAAGGCAAAGGAGAAAAAGAAAGATATACCCATCTGAATGCAGCGTTTCCAAGAATAGCAAGGAGAGATATGAAAGTCTTAAGTGAACAATGAAATAAAGGAAAACAACAGAATAGGAAAGACCAGCTATCTCAAGAAAATTAGAGATACCAAGGGAACATTTTATGCAAAGATGGGCACAATAAAGGACAGAAACCATGAATAAAACAGAAGCAGAAGATATTAAGAAGAGATGATAAAACACACAGAAGAGCTGCACAAAAAAATTCTTAATGACCCAGAAAACCATGATGGTGTGATCACTCACCTAGAGCCAGACATCCTGGAGTGCAAAGTCAAACAGGCCTTATGAAACATTACTATGAACAAAGCTAGTGGAGGTGATGGAATTCCAGCTGAGTTATTTCAAATCCTAAAAGATGATGCTGTTAAAGTGCTGCACTCAATATGCCAACAAATTTGGAAAATCCAGCAGTACCCACAGGACTGGAAAAGGTCAGTTTTCATTCCAAACCCAAAGAAGAAAAATGCCAAAGAATGTTCAAACTACCACACAATTGTACTCATTTTACATGTTAGTAAGGTAATGCTCAAAATCCTTCAAGCTAGGTTTCAACAGTACCTGAACCTAGACCTTTCAAATGTAAAAGCTGGATTTAGAAAAGGCACAGGAACCAGAGATCAAATTGCCAACATCTGAAGATCACAGGAAAAATAAGGAATTCCAGAAAAATATCTACTCTGCTTTATTGACTATGCCAAAGCCTTTGACTGTGTGGGTCACAACAAACTGTGGAAAATATTAAAGAGATGGGAATGCCACACCACCCTGCCTGCCTCCTAAGAAACCTGTATGTAGGTTAAGAAGCAACAGTTAGAACCAATTTCAAACTAGGAAAGGAGTACGTAAAGGCTGTATATTGTCATCCTGCTTATTTAACGTCTATGCAAAATACATCATGCAAAATGCCAGGCTGAATGAAGCTGAAGCTGTAATCAAGATGGCCAGGAGAAATATCAAAACCTCAGATATGCAAAAGACACCACCCTAATGGCAGAAAGTAAAGAAGAACTAAAGAGCCTCTTGATGAAGGTGAAAGACGAAAGTAAAAAAGCTGACTTAAAACTCAACAGTCTAAACACTAAGATCATGGCATCTGGTTCCATTGAGAGAGTGAGAGAGTGAAGTCGCTCAGTCATGTCCGACTCTTTGCGACCCCATAGACTGTAGCCTACCAGGCTCCTCTGTCCATGGGATTTTCCAGGCAATAGTACTGGAGTGGATTGCCATTTCCTTCTCCAGGGGATTTTCCCAACTCAGGGCTCGAACCCGGGTCTCATACATTGTAGACAGACGCTTTACCGCTTCTTGGCAAATAAATGGGGAAAAAATGGAAACAGTGACAGACTTAATCTTTGGGGGCTTCAAAATCACTGCAGACAGTGACATCAGCCATAAAATTAAAAGATGCTTGTTCCTTGGAAGAAAAGTTATGACAAACCTAGAAAGTGTATTAAAAAGCAGAGACATCACTTTGCTGACAAAGGTCTGAATACTCAAAGCTATGGTTTTTCCAGTAATCATGTATAGATGTGAGAATTGGACCATAAAGAAGGCTGAGCGCTGAAAAGTTGATGCTTTTGAACTGTGGTGTTGAAGAAGACTCTTGAGAGTCCCTAGGACAGAAAGGAGATCAAACCAGTCAATCCTGAAGGAAATCAGTCCTGAATATTCATCGGAAGGACTGAACCTGAAGCTCCAATACTTTGGCCACCTGATATGAAGAGCTGACTTTTGGACAAGACCCTGATGCTGGGAAAGACTGAAGACAGAGAAGGGGGTGACAGAGGAGAGATGATTGAATGCTATCACTGACTCAACAGACCTGAGTTTGAGCAAACTGTGGGAGATAGTGAAAGACTGGGAAGCCTGGTGTGCTGCAGTCCATGAGGTCACAAAGAGTCAGACATGACTGAACAACAACAACAAATACTTATAACCAACTTGTCGGAATAAGCTCAGATACTAGAAGGTGTTGGCCACCTGCCATAGCCATAATAAGTAAAACACTCGCTTTTCACACTCAGGGTTTTCCTAGCCACAGAATGAGATTCCTCCATTTCATCTGGCTGCAACAGACACAGATACAATTTCCTACCTGGTCTCCTACCCTCCACGCCAGGCTCTGACCTGGCTGCCTGCTCATATACACAAGACATGCTGACCAGACGGTGTACTCTGACATGGAAGCACAGAATTATGAGACCAGGTCACCACTCTGTCCACCGATTCCTGAGCCACAACTGCACCCCAATTTCTGAATTTAGTCCTTAGATCCTATTACCACATATTATCTTGCCCAGCGGATCTTCTGGATTGTCAAGGTAAGTTACTCTATCAAGGCTAGCCTGTGGGTGTTTGATCTCCATGCTTCCTTCTCCCAGATGTCCTGGAAACTGAGGCAGAATTTCACCCATACCTAGCTCACCCCAGGATATTAGAAGACAGACATGCTCATTTCTCTCTTTCCTAGAAAACCCACCACAGAGTCTCTGAACTTACCCAGGGAAGAGGCCACGTGGACTCTGAGGCCAAAGGACAGTGGTTCAAACAGTTCAGACACAGTGAGTCATCACAGCACGATCAACCCACAACCCTCTCCTCCTTTAAAGCAGGCTAGTTAAGCCCCTTCATGTTGTCCACTGTGATCGAATTTCATAACCAAACAGAGAGCATGTCATACCTTCACTAAATTCAAGACGATGATGGGCGAGCCAAACCTCTGAAGCATCTGGTCAAAGTGAAGGGCAGCCACGTGGGCAAATGGATCTGCCTGATCCACTAGGAAGAAAAAACAAATCAGTACCAGAATGAAAATTATACAGCAAGAATAAAAGCAGCACAGGGTCTTGTTTCACTTTATAATGTTTATAGAAATGTAACTCAATTGATCCTCTGGTAATTTCATGTCTCAAATTCCTCTTAAGTGTATCATTCTTCATATATTTATTGAATTCGAATGATTCTTACATTTCTGAATATGATTAATTATATTTACATATTTTAAAATATAAATAATTTTCTAGTGGCCAAAACTAAAAATAAATGTATATAAAGTTGTTGCATAAAAAATGTCAGTAGTCCTGATTCTAAATTATCTACTTTTCAGTACTAAAACTCCATGCTTGTATGAAATTTCTGTGGGCAGCAGTTTACTCTCTAATGTGGGTAAAGGAGAGTTACTATTGAAAAGACTGTTCCACTCACATGTAATAGGTGGCTTAGGCATCATAGTTGAAATGTCCTGTGACCAGTATAAGGGAACTGATCCTCTAACTTGTACATAAGAAGAATAACTTCCTGCAGTAAAAGACATGACAGAAGCATCGCAGAGTATTTGTTCAGTTTCCACTTCATTTGCAACATCACCCTGGAAAGAAACGTGCATTTACAGGTGTTTTATATTCTCAGAATTTTTTTCATGGAAAAAATGTCAAGTACAGAATGAAAATATAATTCCTATTCTTAGGCAATGGCACCCCACCCCAATTCCTATTCTTAGGATATTTTAAAAGAGGTAAGTGCTGATCAATATTTGATGCACATATTAAAAAAGGAAAATCATTAAGATGCAATAAAGGAAGGCAATTAAAAATAGCAGAGAACAGATGAGGGAAAAATCAAATTAAATAGCTAATAATACAGGTAATAGAGTGCAGAGAAGGAGAGAAAAGGAAAACAATTACAAGATATTACAGGAGATTAGTAAGACCAGTGAAATATAAAAATTCAATTCTGAAGACCAAGGAGGAATGAAAGGACAAAAAGTAAGATTCAAATAAAATGCCTGATGGACAGAAGAAAAAAAAAACCTTGACACAGCTTTACTTATAAAGTATACGAGGATATAACAAAGAATAATTTTAGAGGCATTAATAACGTGCCTGTTTAATTACCCTTGATATATCCAAAACTACATAACAGAGCTGCAAAACTCTGTTCTTGTCCAGTTGCTCAGTCGTATCAGACTCTTTGTGACTCCAAGGACTGCAGCTCGCCAGGCTTCCCTGTCCATCACCAGCTCCCGGAGCTTGCACAAACCCATGTCCATTGAGTTGGCGATGTCATCCAACCATCTCATCCTCTGTTGTCCCCTTCTGCTCCTGCCTTCAATCTTTCCCAGCATCAGGGTCTTTTCCAACGAGTCACTTCTTCACATCAGGTGGCCAAACTACTAGAGTTTCAGCCTCAGCATCAGTCTTCCAATGAATATGCAGGACTGATTTCCTTTGGGATTGACTGGCTTAATCTCCTTGCAGTCCAGGGTACTCTCAAGAGTCTTCTCCAACACCACAGTTCAAAAGCATCAATTCTTCGGCGCTCAGCTTTCTTAATAGCCCAACTATCACATCCATACATGACTACTGGAAAAACCACAGCTTTGATTATATGGACTTTTCTTGGCAAAATAACGTCTCTGCTTTTTAGCACACTATCTAGATTTGTCATAGCTTTTCTTCTAAGGAGCAAGCATCTCTTAATTTCATGGCTGCAGTCACCATATGCAATGATTTTGGAACCCAAGAAAATAAAGTCTATCACTGTTTCCATTGTTTCCCCATCTATTTGCCATGAAGTGATGGGACCAGATGCCATGATCTTAGTGTTTTGACTACTGAGTTTTAAGCAAGCTTTTTCACTCTCCTCTTTCACTTTCATCGAGAGACTCTTTAATTCCTCTTTGCTTTCTGCCATAAGGACGGTGTCGTCTGCATATCTGTGGTTATTGATATTTCTCCCACAATCTTGATTTCAGCTTGTGCTTCATCCAGCCTGGCATTTTGCATGATGTACTCTGCATATAAGTTAAATAAGCAGGGTGACAATATACAGCTTTGATGTACTCCTTTCCCAGTTTGGAACCAGTCTGTTGTTCCATATCCGGTTCTAACTGTTGCTTCTTGACCTGAATACAGGTTTCATAGGAGGCAGGTAAAGAGGTCTGGTATTCCCATCTCTTTAACAATTTTCCAGTTTGTTGTGATTCACACAATCAAAGGCCTCAGCATAGTCAATGAAGCCTAAGTAGATGTTTTCCTGCAATTCTCTTGCTTTTTCTATGATCCAAAGGATGTTGGCAATTTGATCTCTGTTTCACTGCCTTTTCTAAATCCAGCTTGAACATCTGGAAGTTCTTAGTTCATGTACTGCTGAAGCCTTGCTTGGAGCATTTTGAGCATTACTTTGCTATCATGTGAAATGAGTGCAACTGTACAGCAGTTTGAACGTTCTTTGCAACTGGGATGAAAATTGATCTTTTTCAGTCCTGGGGCCACCACTGAGTTTACTTAATTTGCTGGCATATTGAGTGCAGCACTTTAACAGCAACATCTTTTAAGATTTGAAATAGCTCAGCTCGAATTCCATCACCTTCACTAATTTTGTTCATAGTAATGCTTCTTAAGGCCTACTTGATTTCACACTCTAAGATGTCTGGCTCTAGCTGAGTGATCACACCACTGTGGTTTTCTGGGTCATTAAGACCTCTTTTGTATAGTTCTTCTGTGTATTCTTGCCACCTCTTCCTAATATCTTCTGCTTCTGTTAGGTCCATACCATTTCTGTCCTTTATTGTGCCTACCTCTGCATGAAATGCTCCCTTGGTATCTCTAATTTTCTTGAAGAGATCTCTAGTTTTTCCCATTCTATTGTTTTCCTCTATTTCTTTGCATTGATCGCTGAGGAAGGCTTTCTTATTTCTCCTTGCTATTCTTTGGAACTCTGCATTCAGATGGGTACACTTTTTTTCTTAAAGCGACAGTTATAACTATGTTCACTGTTGACATGATTTTAAGAACAAAGGTTGCTATATTAAGGCAGGATCAAAACCCAATGTCTCGCTCAGTCTATCTACTCGATCACACATCTGTGTAAGACTCCAGTTGTCTGTTGCAGAAAGAGACGAAACACTCAACGCATGCTACATGACCAAAGGCAGAACAGTAGATGAATATGTTGGGTTTTTTCTAGGGATGAACGGAAGGAGTCTGTCTTGGGCCAAATTAAAGCAGGGGGAAGTGGGTAAAGGGTTTCCAGGCCTTGCTTTACTCAGTTTTCTCATCAAGGATGCTTTTCCAAAGAGCGCGCCCCTCCATTTATTCCTTGGGTAAAGGTGCTTTGCTATTTTAGTCTCTCCACTAAATATGTACTGCATTTTAAAATCTATTACAGAAATGGCTCATCCTCCAAAACATTAGACATTTCATAAGTCCCTAAGGCATTGCATAACGCTAAGATAGCTGATTTTTCAGAACATTTGTATGTTAGTCATATTTCTCACAAGTTTCAGAGACTCTAGAGGATTCATTATTCTCTTGATAATGTCCCAAACTAACAGTCCACCTTCTAAAACTCCACTTTGCTTTATCTGTCACCAGAGCTGAAATAAAAAGTTAAATTGCCAGCAGCAATCTTACCTCACAGTTTGCACCTCTTTTGAGAAAACGGGTCCCAGCGAACTTACTGGATCTTCTAGCTATTAAAGTGACATACACAGGTCGTCCATAGATCAACAGCTCTAAGAAATCTAGTTAAAGCTGTTTAGCACTCATGACCATCACACCCAACCCAAATAATCATTCTACGTTAAATATATTTTGTCCAGTAGGTTAAGGAACACCAAAAAGCTCCACCCAAGAAACGCAACAGCACTGGGTCTAACTGCTCTTTCAAAGTATGCAGGTATTAAGGCAAAACTGAACCTCACTAAAGAGTGGTTTCCATGAATTTCAGAGGAAATGGTAACCAGTAGGGTTATTGGTCAAGGGAAGACCTGTGGTCCCTCCTTGCAGCCAGGTAAGAATGTAAGAGGTACAACTAATCCCTCTTCGTTCTTCAGAGACCACACACCTATCAAACTGAGCACCTCTCCATTAACAGGGTGCTTAAATTATGAAGCAATAGCTAATTCTGAGGGAATGGAGTTAGTAGTAATACCGTGAGAGCACCCAAATTTGTCACCTAACTGCGAAACTGAACACTGGGAACTGTTTAACCAAAATAAAGTTTCAACTAATATTGTCACCTCAGTTAGCTTTCTGAACCTCAGTTTCATCTTCTGTAAAATGGTATAAGTGCAAAAAAAAAAAAAGTAACCAATTTTATTAGGTGGTTGGGAAGACTGGGTTAGGTACTGTGTGCAATGTGTGCCTGGCTTATAGCAAATGTTCAATAAACAGCAATGACTGTTACCATCATATAGATTCCAGAATTCATTAAATGCTTGTTAACTGGAAGACTGGATTCATCAGTTCAACTAATGAGCTTTAAAATTATAATCTATGGTGCTATTTACTACTTTAAAGAAACAACCATTTATTGTACTTAATACATGCCAGGCCTGAGCTAGCTCTTAAGAAATAAAAGACAGTTTAGAATTACTTTTTAGAAGCTGCCCTTAGAAACTGTAGCACCTTCTCTTTAGAGTCCTTGGTGGTGGAAACCGTGTGTTTTTTCCAGGTTGATTCTACTTTTGGAAAAATATATAGTAATTTGGGGTCAAATCTCATTATTCAGTGAATGATCAAGCAGATAATACCACTCACTGGTTAAAAATGAGTATAAGGTAACAAGCCATTTTACATGTAACACATAAATCTCACCAAATTCATTCCAAAAGTCCTCTGCATCTTCATCTAGCCTCTCCTCACCTTCATTTGCCACAAAGGAGGCAAATCAGGTCTTCTCCAAGGCCAACCTCTCCAACTCTACCCTTTGACTCCCTGATTCCACTCCTGTCAATGTTCTGGTGCAAGAAAGCACATTATTGGTTAATCACATCCATCCACTCAGTGGTCTCAAAACCACCTCTCCTTTAAAGTGTTCCCTCTAAGTTTTTAACAAACCTAAGATACAAGGAAGACTGTCAACCAGAAAGCATGCTAGGTGCACAAATGTTCTTCAGGATCTCTAAAAGGGGCAGGAAGAAACTTAACACCACTTCTAAAAAGTAAACATTGCCTTCTGAAGCCTCCTAAGAACATATTCAATATACCTAGAAATCAAATAAAACGAGAAATGATATTTATAAGATTGATTTACCAGCTTAACACCAAGCTCAATCTATGTCTCTTTAATCTATTATGACTCTTCCCAATCCAGATCTTCATTACTCTACTCCTGAACCACTGCAACCTTGTCCTAATGCATGTCTCTTGGTCTAGGGTGGATCAGATGGTAAAGAATCTACCAGCAACGCAGGAGACCCAGGTTTGATCCCTGGGTTGGGAAGATATGCTGCAGGAGGAAATGGCAATCCTCTCCAGTCTTGCCTGGAGAATTCCATGGACAGAGGAGCCTGGAGGGCTACAGTCCACAGGGTCACAAATAGTGGGACATAATGGAGTGACCAACACACTTTGAAAATGGTTACCCACCCAAGCTTCCTAAGTACTAATTTGTATGTTACCCTCTTGAAAAAAAACTTTCAAAAATTCTAGCACCAAACCCAAAGTCCTTCATCTGACCACCAAAGTAATCTGGTGATTGGCAGTCTGACTCCCCACTAACTCATCTCCTTCCCACCCCATTGCACCTCCCAGGCATTTATACACAAACCACAAGTACACTCCCCTCCCATAAACTTTTCCATCTCTACACTCACGGTGCTTCCCCAACCCACAGTCCCACTGCCGAGGCCTGCTTCTTGATCAAGTCAAGCCAAGTTCAACTCTTCCTATGAGCCTGGCCCCATTCCCCCCACCTGTTAGCGATTCTGCTCCTGCTCTTAGGTAAGAATGACATTTACTACCTACAGCACTTTCTGTGCCCAGAGCATTTTCTTGTTATTTACCTGTCTGGACAGGGGAGCCTGATGGGCTGCCGTCTATGGGGTCGCACAGAGTCAGACACGACTGAAGCGACTTAGCAGCAGCAGCAGCAGCAAACATAATATATCTGCATTTCTCTTTGTATTTCAACCACCCAGAATGCGTCATTGTAATCTATCTGCAGGGTGCACAGATAATTGTAATGATCTTATAATTCATATACAGCTTTCTACAAACTGTTATAGCATAAATAATATGTATCTTAATGTTTTAAAAAAGGATACTTGACTGCCCACAGAATCCATGAATAATGTATAGCAGCCAGTCACGATGGACACTATTTTTAATTATATCTAGAAGTTCGCCGTTCCACACGTACTTCATGTAAGGCTCACTAGAGATCCCAAATACACCTGAAAAAATAAGAGTTGGTATCAGGAAGATAAGGAAATTGGTGGACATTCAATTCATTTTTAAGCTCGCAAACTTTTGTTTTTTAATTTCAAAACGTCTGATAAATACCACTGCTGTTTTCAGTGGCTATAACTCATCTCATTGCTCAGAACACTGTGCTGATTCTGTACAAAGGTAAAGAAAAAACACATTTTTCTGATCTGTGAGAGTTTTTAACCTAGAGAAAAGCAAACCACTGGGAAATTAAGGACACACACGTACAAATACACGAATGAGGCTGACAGACAGCAGGAGCAGTGACTGGGAGCACGGCTCTGGTGTCACACTGCTGGGTCCACATCTGAGCTCTGCCTCGCCAGCAGGGTGACAGGTGTGGCCAAGCGGGTCACTTATTTCAGTGCCCCATTTGCTCATGTGTGCCCCTTCTGTGTGTCTGTTGTAAAGGCAAGTTGATAATGCACATGAAATGCTCAGAACAAGTCTCGTGTCTTACTCATAATTCCGTAAGTGGTAGTTATTATTATATCAAGCTTTTTTGATATGACAAAATTAATTTCATCAAGCATCATTTCAGGATATCCAGATTAATTTACTAAATATCAATAAGTTTTACAAAACTTATATAAAGTACAAAATAAGAAATAAGTAAAAAGATAATGGCTTAAAAGATTGTAACAGTTATGCTTAGAGACAATCAATACTATTTTTCTTCTCAAAACATGTATGTTAAGAGTGTTTATATACACTATGACAAATGCCCTTTGGTTTTATTTATAAAAAGTAAGCCTTCTCTGCCCCTTCAATGACATTACATTGAGCATGAATAAGGGATAGGAGTCCTGTCTTTGTCACTTACCAGCTCTGTGACCTTTGGCAAGTTACATAACATCTCAGAACCTCAATTTTCTAAACTGTAAAATGATGATACCACTTACCTCAGAGATATAATTCAGATTTTAAAAAAATATAATATATGCAAAGTGACTAACATGCTGCCTGACACATTAGAGATTTTTTTAAAAATGTATTATTTTCCTTTTCTACCTACACAGACAACTTTTGCCCTCGCTTTCTCTTTCCTATCAGTTTGCCCCTGTGTAGTAGTAGCGTCCCTTCCCCATAGAAAAAATATCTATGTTCTAATCACCAGAACCCATGAGTAAGTTATGTCACGTGGCAATGAGAAATTAAAGCTGCAGATGGAATTAAGGTTGCTAATCAGAAATTAAAGCTGCAGATGGAATTAAGGTTGCTAATTAAGATGGGCAGACTCTTCTGAATTGTCCAAGAGGGCCCTCTGTAACCACATGGGCATTGTGTGTGAAAGAGGGGAACAGCAGTGAGTGTGTCAGAGTGATGTCATGTGGGCACTCCTCCGCCAGCCATTGCTGGCTTTGAAGATGGAAAGGGCAAGGAAATGGCTTTTTCCTTAGGGTCTCAAGAAAGAAATGGAGCCTTACCAACACTCTAACTCTAGTCCACCAAGATCTCTTTTGGACTTTGACTTCTGTAAGATAATAAATGTGTATAGTTTTAAGTCACTGAGTTTGTGGAAATTTCTTACGGCAGTCATAAAAACCTAATACACAGTTTATTCATATCTATCAAGTAGAACTGCTCGACTGATAGTAAAAAGTTAGGTAGCTTTTGGAGTCTTAATTCAGATCTCAGTACGGATATTCAGATTCAAATGGGAGATGACACACAGTGCATACTTACTAATGCTTTTAGCTTTTCTATTACTAAGCACAATATTTAGAAGGAATGATGTAACAAATATTCAAGTACACATTATCTTATCCTCCACCTGCCTCGAGGGGCACAGATTACAATTCAGATGGACCACAGCAAATTTCTGTGATCTAGACGTTTTGGGGCAGGGAGGGTGCACAGGGTTTTGCTTTAGTTCAAGTGATAGTCAATCTAATAAATGAACAAGAGTCAAAGGCAATTAACAGAGATGGCATTCAGTTGAAGTAAGTCTCAGTCTTCTTAGAGTGGACCAGAACTTCTGGCAAAAGGCTAACAGAGCACAGCCTCTTCCTGAGTGTCCTGCAAGGACAAACCTTCTGGAACTTACCTTCGACCTCTGCACCCACATCTTCATCACTGTCACAGAAGTGGCACTGAGGAAGGGACCCAAAGACACTACTGACTTTTTGTTTCCACAGTAAGGCCAATTCAGCTAAACTCTCTTGACTTTACATCTGAAGCAATGCCTTCACAACATTCACTCTGGCAATGTCTCTGGCCTTAGAGTGCTAGACCAATCCCTAAATCTAGGGATAAAGGTACCCCTTCTGCTGTGTGGCTGGTTAGTCCCAGATCCCCAGGGTCACTCTAGGCTAGTCACACATAGGTCCTGCAGTAACCCCACAACAGTCCTGACAGAAGCAGGCTGTAGGAGGGACTGGTGGGTCAGGCTGAGACCAGTCAAAGTCAGAACAGCCTCTGATCTTCTGCAAGGGTTCCTCTGGACACTGGCCTTGTGATCTTGACCTCTAGGTCTCGGCCTCCTACTTAGCCTTTATTTATTTGAAAGCAGCATTACACCTACTGAGTAGTTTTTTATGAGTATTAGAGATATGATACATAAATGTCTAGGCTGCAACAGGCAACCCAGGGTAACTTTTTTCTACAATTCAACTCATACACAATTGGTCTCTATGAAGAAAAATAGGTGGTGGTGTGTATTCTTCAATATTTAAAAAGAAAATTCTCCAGCCAAAGACTAAAGTTGAATGTATTCCATAAAAGGTACATGAAATTTTGCTAGAAAACATCAGCATACAATTTTCTGGCTTGCCCACAAATGAAATCAATTTGGTGATACATGATCTCTGGACTTCCCTCGTAGCTCAGGCAGTAAACAATCTGTCTGCAATGCAGGAGACCCGGGTTCAATTCCTAGGTCGGGAATTGAAGATCCCCTGGAGAAGGAAACGACAAGCCACTCAGGTATTCTTGCCTGGAGAATCCCATGGACAGTGGAGCCTGGCAGGCTACAATCCATGGAGTTGCAAGAGTCAGATGCAACTTAGCGACTAAAGCACCACCATGATCTCTATAAAAATGAATTCATTTATATGAATTCATATATCTGAAGCAACTTCATGAAAGGACAAACAGCAAATAGGAAAGGAGAAATGTGAAGGAAATGTGAGTGAATTTAATGAGATGCCGTTTCATAGATGTCATATTAACATATATTGGATGTACTGAAAACCACCTACCGTTTCCACCCTGTGTAATCAATCCTTCATCTTCAAAGATGTCAAAACTCTCCTGGCGAGTCTGGGTGGTTTCTGACTTTAACATCTCCAGGGGCATTCGCAAGACTGTGAGATTATATTGAAGTGAGTGGGACAAATCATAGCTGTAACTGAGAAGGGAAAGCTTAATAAGAATTAGAAAAGCAAAACATATTTCATAATCTTGGCTCCCAGAAGGAATTAAAACCTATGAACTAAATTAGTTAGCACCTAATTATGAACTGAATTAGTTAGCACCAACAACAGAAGCAATGTTGTTCAAATAAGCACCTTAAACATAGTAAATCATGAATATAATTGGAAATTTAAAAATCATTACATGACTTAGGCATTTGCATAACTAGAAAAACACAATAAAATGTTAGTAACCTACATTCACTGATTTGCATATGCACTTTGTGCTTCACACTGAAATTAATCTAACTTCATAGTCTTGTATAACAAAGTCATACTTTTATATGTATCTGAATGGACTATTAAAAATGCTATAATATCTACTCTAATAGTATGATACAAGGTCTGTACTCTAGTTTACCTATGAATGAAAATAATTATATTAATTACTAATGGTGGCACCATAACTTATTTAGTAATAAAATAAGAATAAGCAAATAACACAAGCCACTAGAGTGAAACATGTTTGAGAAGCACGTCATTAAAAAAATTATAACAGTCTGTGCAAATAAAATTTGCACAAAATCAGCAACTTTTATAAGTATCTTAAGCTATATATTTTTAGCACAGAATTTCAGACAGTATCTAGAATTTCTTAAGTTATACAAATTTGAAAGTATTATTGTCATACTTTAAAATGGTTACAACTTCAGAGATTCTCACACATTATTATTTCTTTAGTTTATTAATATAATCTGAAATTGATTTTTATTTACTCTGTTAAATTTAAATGTACCACATTTGTTTGATAGAGCCATTAATTTTATTAGCATCTGATCTCAGAGAGATAAAATGTATTAAGAAGTTGATTTCTCAATCCCATATACAAGAGCATAAAAAAACCTTAGGAATAAACTTAACCAAAGAGGTAAAAGATCTGTATACTGAAAATTAAAAGACATGAATAAAATAAATGAATAAGACACAAATAAATGGAAAGATATCCAGTGTTCACAGAGTGAGTGGGAGTTGCTCAGCCGTGTCCAACTCTTTGTACTCCATGGACTATATAGTCCATGGAATTCTCCAGGCCAGAATACCAGAGTGGGTAGCCTTTCCCTTCTCCAGGGGATCTTCCCAACCCAGGGATCGAACTGAGATCTTCTGCATTCCAGACGGATTCCTTACTATCTGAGCCGCAAGAGAAACCCAGTGTTCATGAAACAGAAGAATTAACACTGTCTAAGTAACCATACTACCCAAAGCCATCTACAGATTCAATACAATCTGTATCAAAATTCCATTTTCCACAGGAATAGAAAAAAACAATTCTAAAATTTGTATGGAACCACAGAAGACTCCTAATAGTCAAAGCACCCTTAAGAAAGAAGAACAAAGCTGGAGGCATCAAACTTCCTGATTTCAAACTTCATTACAAAGTTATAGCAACAAAACAGCATGTTACCAAGATTAAAAAAAAAAAAAAAGATACCTAGAGCAATGGAACAGAATTGAGAGCCCTGAAATAAAACCACTCAGATACAGTCAACTAATATTTGACCAGGGAGCCAAAGCGATGAGTGGAGGAAGGATGGGCTTCCCTGGTGGCTCAGACAGTAAGGAATCCACCTGTAGTACAATGCAGGAGACCCGGGTTTGATCCCTGGGTTGGCAAGATCCCCTGGAGAAGGGAATGGCCACTTGTTCCAGTATTCTTGCCTGGAGAATCCCATGAACAGTGTAGCCTGGCGGGCTACAGTCCATGGGGTCTCAAAGAGTTGGACACAACTGAGTGACTGACAACCTGTTTTCCAAAAGACAAATGGAGAAAGGATAGTCTCTTCAATAAACGTGTTAGGAAAACTGGACAACCACCTGCAGAAGAATGAAACTGGACCCCTGTCTTACACCACTCACAAAAATTCACTCAAAATGGATTAAAGACTTAAATGTAAGACCTGAAACTATAAACTAATAAAAGAAAACACAGGGAAAAGCTCCTTGACATTGGTCTTCACAAATATTATTTTTGGACATGACACCAAAAGTGTAAGCAACAAAAGCAGAAACAAACAAATGAAACATCAAAATAAAAACCTTTGCACAGAGAAAGAGCGAGCAAAATAAAAAGGCAACTTTCTGAATGGGAGAAAATACTTGCAAACCATCTAACTGTTAATGGGCTGACAGCCAAAATACATAAGGAACTCATACAACTCAACCACAAACAAATAATCCAATTTTAAAATGGGCAAATGACTTGAATAGACATTTCCCCGAAGAAGACATACAAATAGCCAAAAAAATGCATGAAAAGATGCTCACCACCACATTGGGAAATGCAAATCAAGACAACAATGAGATGTCACTTCATACCTATTAGAATGGCTATTATTAAAACAAGAAACGGCAGGATTGGCAAGGAGGTAGAGAAAAGAGAACTCTTTGCACTGCTGGTGGGAACATAAATTGGTGTAGCCATTATGGAAAATAAAATAGCAGTTCCTTAAAAATTAAAAACAGAACTACCATTTGATCCGGAAATCCCATTTCTGGTTATATATCCAAAAGAAAAAAGATCACCATCTCAAAGAGCTATCTGCACCCCCATGCCCACTGCAGAATTTATCAAAATACCCAGATGTGGCAACAACCACAAATGAACAGATTAATAAATTAACAAAGGAACAGATAAATAAAATGTAGGGTATATTTAAAAAATGGTAGTTGACAGTGGCTGGGGGAAATGGAGAACTATCGGTCAAAGAGTACAAACTCTCAGCCATAAGATAAATAAGATCTGGTTATCTAATGCACAGCACGGTAACTGTAATTAACAATACTGAATTATGTGCTTGAAATGTGTTAAGGGAGTAAATCAAGTGTTATCAGTACACACACACGAAATCACAACTATGTTTTGGGATGAAGTTGTTAACCAACGCTGTGGTAATCATTCTGCACTACGTCCATGTATCTAACCATGACATTGTATGACTTAAACTTACAGATGTCATTAATATCTCAATAAAGCTGGGGGCAGGGTGAGAAACTGGGCTTTTACTTTTAACAATCAACTTTTCCTATTTAAGACAACTGATTTATCCTAGCTGAACCTTAAGGATGTAATATAACCTTTTTAAAAGTCTTTAACCTCATATTTTTTTACTTGTGGAATAACTTGAGAAGAACTCAGTATGAGAATGCAGATGAACTTGAAAACCCTGAAGGAGAAATCACCCCTAACAGCTCAGCTCCACTGAGCTTCAGTAGTACCTCAGAAAGACTATAAACAATTCAGCAATAAAGGCTGAAAAGCAAATGATGGAGACAACTACAATGGAAATACACTTTCAATAAACATTCGTGGAAGTGAAAATTATTTCTTTAGAAGCCCTTCACTATACTATTGCTAAATTAATTAACTTTCTTCAGTTTCACATCATGAAGACATAATCCACTCTACATAGTACATGCTTTTCTTTATTTCATAAATAAATAAATGTTTAATTATATTAAGAGTTTAAAAATAAACTTAAAACAATGCAAAGCACCCTAACAGTACATAATGCCAACAGCTACAACACTCTGGGTCCTCTTCTTAGTCTTATGACCCAAGTCCATTGATATATGCAATTGTGTGTTCTACATTTTACTTTGGACATTGTAAGTGACAGAATTTTCCATGCAGCACAAGAACTTGCTGTATACCTAGCCTACATAGTGGTCACTTCAGTGATGGTATAACGCTCTCTCAGGATGCTCTGCTATAATTCACTTGCTTATTTTTCAATTCACCATATTTGGGTTGTCCCTGCATTGGTTGGTTTGCTTGTTTGGGCCATGATAGAGAAGCTATCTGTACAGCTAGTGCCTTTACAAACAGGGACTAATATTTTCCCTCCTGATTTATTTTCTTCAGATATATTTTCATACATACTTGATGCTTCATTCCTCTCCAGGAAAATTATTAATTTACAATGCCAACAACAATATGTTGGTACTGCAAAAGTTCTCCCTATTTTGAGTTTATTTTTACCTAATTTTTACTAGACTGTTAACTGAAAACTGTGAAATGGTTACAACTCTATATATAAACTTTTAAAAATGTTATTTAATTGGAGGATAATTACTTTACAATATTGTGATGCTTCTTGCCATTCATTGACATGAACCAACCACAGGTATACATGTGTCCCCCCAAACCCTGAATCCCCCTCCCACCTCCCTCTATATAGACAATGCAGATTTAATTTTTGTAATTCAAAATTACAAAATAAGCCATTACAGTGTATTGAGTAGAGATCCCTGTGCTATACAGTAAGTCCTTATTAGTTGTCTATTTTACATATAATAGTGTGTGCATGTCAATTCCAATCTCCTAATTTATTCCTCTCCTCACTTAACCTTAGCAACATAAGTTTGTTTTCTATATCTGTGACCAATTCTCTGTAATGGCCTATATGGAAAAAGAACCTTAAAAAAAAGAGTAGATACATATATCCCCTCCCCCCATACAGCTGACTCGCGCTGCTGTACAGCAGAAACACATACAATATGGTAGATCAACTAAACGCCAATAAAAATTTTTAAAAAGTTTGAAGAAATGGACAGGATTTTCAATATTTGTTTTGTTAATGTTTTAGAGTTTGGCCTTTAATTAATTCAACAACTGTGTGTTTATGTGCTAATCTCTAGATTTAGTACCTTGTGACATTTTCTATTTGGTGTGCTAGATGAAAATGTGTATTTGAGAACTGGCAATAATTACTTTTAATAGAGTGCTTCTTGCCAGTCCTACAGGAGTAAGTAATTTAATTTCTTCAATCTCTAATTTGCTCTTCTGTACAAAATAAAAGATCAGTGTATAATTTTAAATTATTATTGCCATTCTCATTTGAATAAAGGATGCAAGAATTTTAAAATTTCCTGTTTCAGATATGATGACAATATTGAAAAATTCAGAAGTATAAATATCTTGAAACTTAAAAAAAATACAAAATAAAAGTATTTCTTTAAAATCATAATGAAAAGATTTTGCATAGTAAGAATAATTACCATTTAATTTATCCATTCAAAATTTCAAAAATTAGATTTTTAAAAGGAAGAATACTTGTATTTATATTGTTTCAGATGAAAAGATTTGGCTATTTTTTTTAAAAAGAATAATCAAAGTACTACTGTGTTCTCTGATTCTCTTTTTACCCTGTAGGAAATAATATAAACATTTAAGAGACTGACAGAGTAAAAATAAGCTCAAACTTACCTAAAGTAAAAATTGCTGGATAGGTCCACATTTTGGAATATTCGTAGATACCTTAAAAAAATGATTACTATAGTTAACAATATGAAGACTACAGTTACTGCTGCTATAATATATATGAAAGTTAAGAGAGTAGATCCTAAAAGTTCTCATCACAGGAAAAAAAAATGTTCTTCTTTTTATTGTGTCTTTATGAGATGATGGATGCTAACTACATTGTGGTCATCATTTCACAATATACATAAGTCAAATCATTATGCTGAACACCTTAAACTTACACAGTGGTATATGTCAATTTTATCTCAATAAAACTGGGGGAAAATGACAGTAAACTACATAAGATATAATTTTTTTCAGTTAATATAAGACAAAATTCAACTTTATAAATTGTTTTTTACCCCACTTCCAAACATCAAGGATAGTGTCACAAAGTTTCAGAAAACCACTATCTAACAAGGTTTTAAGCAAGAAAACCACATCACCTTTAAATTCTGGTTCATGTTCTAGAACAACACTATAAACATACAAAGTGTAATTAAAACCTAAGCCGCTATTTTCCCTAAAAACTTATAAACATGCTAACTTTGTTCCATTTTGAGCCTTTATAATATCAAACCAATTCTAGCATTTTCTCTATCAATTTATTATTTATTAACAGTCTTTCCCCATACGCCCCAGGTTCCAATAATTTCCCCAAACAACTTTTTGAAGCTTTCAAATGCATAGAAAAATTGGGGTGGGAGGAAATAGTATAATGAATAGCAGTATGTCCTTCACCTGAATTCACTGTTAAATATTTCTCCTTATACATACATACATCCTCTCTCTTTAAATACACAAGTACATTTTATTTTTCTAAACCATTTACAGTAAGAACCAGACATGATGACAGTCCTAAATATTATTTATCTTAATATTATGTATCTATTATGAACAAGGACAATCTCCTAAATAACCACAATGTCACTATATACCCAAAATTTAACACTGATCCAATACCCCCTAGTGTATAGTTTATATAAAACCATTCCAGTAAAGTCCTTTACAGCTCTGTGCCTGTGTGTGTACACACTGTGCACATATTTTAATCCAGGATCCAACAGAAATTCAAGTGCTGCACTTGCCATGGTTATTCTAAAATCTAACCCTCTGGCTCTTCCTGTATTTCACAACACTGACATTCCTGAAGGGTCTGGGCCAGCTGTCTTACAGGAAGTCCCACATATGGATTTGTCTGATTATTTTATTATCCAATTTAAATATTTTTATCATGCTTAGATTCAATTTAAATAATTTTAGTAAGAAAACTACACAGGCTCTTGGTGTCCTTCCCACTGCTTCATATTAAGAGGCAAATAATGTCAGTTTTGTCTCATTACTGGTGATGCCAAGTTTGACCATTTGGTTAAGTATGTTTGTCATTTTTTTCTCTTTGTAAATAATAAAAAATATTCACAAAGTACAGTATGTTGAGATATTCATGAAGTACAGTAGGTCAACAATAACCTCTCACTTAATGGCTTTAGCAGCCATTATTGATTCTTGCCCAAATCAATTACCATGGGTCTTCAATAGCTCTTGAACAAAAGCTGTAGCATTCTGAGCCAGTATTTACATTTTAAGATTTATAATCTATTGACTATATTTTGCTTTTCAATTGGTCTATAGATACAAAAACAGCAGTTCGCACCAGTACATACCTAGCTTCATCAGGATGACTAATCCGTACAGAATCATTGGGTATATAGATCATATTTGTATCTTCAATCTTATATATTGCATGACCTCCAATATCTGCCATCTTCCTCCTTTTGGTTATTAACACAATATAATAGCCTTCTAAAAACCTGACAAAACCTACACAACAACAACAAAACAGAAAGATAAATATAAATACACCTCCTACACTTAGCAATGCTTTCAGATACATATTTAAAAGGCAAAAAGACTCTGACATATTTCCTGCTTTATTATTTCTCTGATTTACAACCATATAAATTTTCAGCTGTTTTAGAATTATTCTCTAGAAATATTTATCTCACTTAAAAATACCACTCTGAACAATTTGATTATAGGAAGACCGTATGTGTTAAGGTTCAGTAACACTAAATTCCCAACTACACACTAGTTACCATACAGTCTTGGGGTAAAAATGTTCTGGCTCCCACAACTTTTGCTTTGGGGGTTAAAACTAATTCTCTTGGTGGCTGGGGGGAGGGAGAGGGGCACACTTCTGAACCAGCTATGTGAGGAGCTCAGCAGACCCTCTCCCCATTGACTGGTGAAAATCATAAAAACAAAACACTGACAGTTTCTGGAAATTCTCCTAATGGCATACAGCAAATGGAGAAACATTTATTCAAAAAAATCTAGATCTTGGAAAGACCAGCCAGTCTGTGGCATCTGAACCACAGCTTGCTTCCCTCCTACGCCCTTCTCCCAATTCAGTGTGACGGGTGTCTACTCCCAGCAGGCGTCCCGCTCCCCTCCCCAGCTCTCAGTCTAGGGCCCCAGCTTCTGCTCAGGGGGTGCAGGCCACCAGCGTTTCTCACCCCCTCCAGCTCTGTGCTGCAAATTCTTTATTCCAGGCAAGCACACCTGAAACCGGGGGCTCCTTTCTTCTACCCGGCTCCTACTTGCCGAGTGAGGCTCTATCCCACCCAGTACAGATACCGGATCCTGTCACCCCAGCTCACTCACTGCGGGAGTCAGAAACGGTCACACACAGTTGACTTCCTACCAGAAACAATGGAGGCCAGAAGGCTATGGTGTAACTTATTCAAAGCCCTGAAAGAAAAACTCAACCAAGGACCTTACGTATACAGCCTAATGTTTTTTAAAACTAACTTTCTTGTGTGCGCGTGTGGCACTTGCCCTCTTTCTCTCTCTCTGGAGTGTTGCACTCTATAAAGTCTGAGGGAGAATCTTGGGGCTATAAATTTTTGCTCTAGAATTGGCAAATACCCATAGTCTGTGCCGTGTTATTCTTGAGATTAGTAATTGAACGTACTAATATAAAGGAGCCAAAATACTTAAGAGAAAGATACCATAAGGATTTTAATGAACCACGTT
This sequence comes from Oryx dammah, assembly GCF_014754425.2. Classification (NCBI taxonomy): domain Eukaryota; kingdom Metazoa; phylum Chordata; class Mammalia; order Artiodactyla; family Bovidae; genus Oryx; species Oryx dammah. The sequence continues at coordinate 28,015,300 of NW_024070188.1, forward strand.
ACTGCTATTAAAATATTTTGGAGACCCACAAAGCACATTTTTTTAAAAACGTTCATTTGTGCTCCTCCCCACTAGAGGGAAATGGCAATGCACTCCCCAGTATTATGGAGAATTCCACGGACACAGGAGCCTGGTGGGCTACAGTCCATAGGGTCACAAAGTCAAACATGACTGAGTTTCATGTCATGTTTGGCTACTTTCACTTGTAGACTAGCCCAAAATTCCCTGACTAAAGCTAAAGGACATAAAATAGGAAATAAAGCTTAATGTCAATGTCATTAAAAGCAAATTAGGAAGCAGTTATCCTTTAAGAAGGCCAAAACCTACAAAATCAAGGGTCCTGGAAGCAGCATAAACACCCAAAAAGGGAATCTAATTGAGTTTAAGTAATAAATATTTCCAAGACAAATCAGTTTTCCTTTTGTTCTTGCTATGTATTTTTTACATAAGGAAAAAAACCTCTGTGTAATAATTTCCCCCAACCTGCATTCCAATTGAATTTTATGTTTTCAATTCTAGACTATTTCATCCTACATATCCCTTTATATTTTTAAGAAAGTAAATATACTGTACAAAAGAACACTCTCTACCAGCACAAGTGCTTTTTGCATATTATGAGATTATTTTCTTTTTACTACCAATTGGAAATGTCACTCTTTTTTTTTTAAAGGTTCCCATCAAATTCAGCCAACAGTTAAAAGGCTTCAGTCTGGCACAGACCTCTGTCAAAAGTCAGCCTCATCATCATTTTAACACGTGAAAAACCAGGACAAGTTTTTTCATCTTCATTCTATGCACTTCTGATCCCAGACTAATTTCCCCAAGTTCTTCCCAGAAGCCTAGACGACGGTCATCATGCAAAAGTGACTTCTTTTTCTCCAAGTAGAAAAGGCTGTGTCGTTTGTGATGGACACCAAACAAAGTAAATAAAAAGGGGCAGTGTGAGAGGATGGAGTGGTGTAGAGTTCTGGGGGCTGGAGAGGATCCCACAAGCTCACCAGCAGGGAAGAGGGCAGTATCCTCCTCGGTCACCTTGTCAGCTGGTCACTATCTTCAGAGCCTCTCTGCACTCTGACAGAGACATATCAAAAACCACAAGGGACCAAAGTGACACCCTAACACCAACTCTATCATCCCCTCACGAGTCGAGGCCCACGTGCCTTGCCATTTTCCCTTTCTCTTGACTCTGCAATCTGTTTCTAAGGGTGCTGCTTTAAAGAACAACCAAGCCCATCGCTTGGTCTACTATGAAGACACTCTACCACTCCCCTTCAGCCTACCAGTAGCTTACAAGTGTATACTCTCACGGTGACACAGGCAGAAAAAGGACATATATCCAAAGGAGCTGGATGGTCAGAGCACCGAGAGAAGTAAGGATTACAGGCCTCCACCCAAATGTCCCAGGACCACATTAAAACTGGGTGAGAGCGACTAACGCTTTTCACATTCACACAGTCTTGTAACCACTGCTGAGGTCAACATACTATTCCTATCACTCCAAAAACACCCCCTCAGGCTCCTCTGATGTCCATCCCCTCTTCCCACCCCCAGCACCTGGCACCCACTGATGGATTTTCTGACCCTGCAGATCACAGGCAGGAGCTTAAAAACAACAAAAAGAAAAACTGGGTGAGCGATGCTCACGACCTATCTGGTGGTCTCCCAAACCTCCTGGCTGTCAAACCACAAAGGAACAAGTCATAATGGCACCACAGCTACAGGGCAGGCTCAATCCATGTCTAGGGACCAGAGATGGTCCGTGAGCTTTCAGCAGCAGTCCAAGAAAAGAAATGCAAACAAACTGAAAGGAAGGGTTCAGGAACATCAGAGCTCATCATCAACGAACCTGCCTTGAACAGACAAGACTAGTTTGGAGATTAGGAACTTATGTGGTGAGTCACATGTGCTCCAAGCTGATGATGACAAGTTACGCCCAGTAGGCTCTTGTGTTGGTCTTGACACATTGCTGGAAAAAAGACTGGTCCTTTACTGTAGACAATTGAGAAGCATAGCTTTAGATTCTTATAGACTGTGAATTAGATTAACCATGGTAACAGTTCGAAACAGTCCAGCAAAAATACTATTCACAAATTGTGCATGCTGAAAAAACTGAGAGAGAAAATACTTCAGCCGCAGAACAGAAGACAACCATTCAAGTCCTTTCACATGTCTTATTCTGACAATCAGACTACTTCTGTTTCCAAGGTTAAGTATTTTGTGTTTTGCTATTTCAGTTGCCCTTATTTTGCGTTTTGCTATTTCAGTAGCCCTCATTAGTCTATCCAATACTAGATAAATCATAGCCTTTTATTAAGTCCTTATTTACTCTTCAAACATTCTAAGCATGGTTGAATTAGAATAAATAAAGTGCATGTCCACAAAAGTAATAAATGTTTACTTAGTATATTACCGTGTCACTTTACTGGCAAGTCAACCTTATAGTCACTTCACCATCCAAGGAGAGTCTCAAAGGGGCCTCAAATTGCGATAGAAATGTACCACAATATCTAAGAATGCCACCTAAGAGAAACATGGCAATATCTTCAGTCCTCATCCAAAGTTTATTAATAGCTGTGTATAAAATGAATATTTATTTGGCTATAAACTTGGTTGCTGCTGCTAAATCGCTTCAGTCGTGTCCGACTCTGTGCGACCCCATAGACGGCAGCCCACCAGGCTCCCCCGTCCCTGGGATTCTCCAGGCAAGAACACTGGAGTGGGTTGCCATTTCCTTCTCCAATGCATGAAAGTGAAAAGGGAAAGTGAAGTCGCTCAGTCGTGTCCGACTCTTTGCAACCCCATGGACTGCAGCCCACCAGGCTCCTCCGTCCATGGGATTTTCCAGGCAAGAGTACTGAAGTGGGCTGCCATTGATAAAGCTATGGTTTTACAAGCTTAGTTATCACTAAATTTAAAATGAGGCAAGGAATATTGCTAAAAGCAAAGATGCCCAGAACAGTGAAGAATGATCAAAGTACCATTAAAGTAACACAGTACACCATCTGCATGCGTGCATGCGTGCTAAGTCACTTCAGTCGTGTCCACCTCTTTGCGACCTATGGGCTGTAGCTCATCAGGCTCCTTGGTGCATGGGATTCTCCAGGCACGAATACTGGAGGGGGTTGCCACGCCCTCCTCCCAGGGATCTTCCCGACCCAGGGATCGAACCCAGCTCTCCTACATCCCCTGCATTGGCAGGCGGGTTCTTTACCACTAGTACCACCTGCAAAGCCCAGGAGAGCACCTAGAGGCCACTTAATGTAAAAAGCAAACTGCCCAACACAACTCCAAAACACCCAAGGGCAGCTATTTTAAAATCTAGTTCAACGGGCTTCCCAGGTGGCGCTAGTGGTAAAGAACCCGCCTGCCAGTGCAGGAGACAGAAGAGACCCGGCTTCAATCCCTGGGTCGGGAAGATCCCCTGGAGGAGGGCGTGGCAACCCACTCCAGTATTCTTGCCTGGAGAACCCCATGGACAGAGGAGCCTGGGTGGCTATAGCCCATAGGTCGCAAAGAGTCAGACACGACCGAAGTAATTTAGCACACACACCCACAACTGATCTTCAACTCATTATACTTAATTAGCAAGCAAGATTCAATTTTGAATATTTAACTCTGACTAATTAGGCATTCAATATTACATATACCTTAGGAAATTTACATTTTTCAAAAGTTGTAATAAAGTGTTAGCATTTAAAGAAATGAGTTTTTATCTGATTAAGCCTAATGTATTTAAGACACTTTTTTTATTTCTAGATTTTTTTTCTTTGACTAAGAGTTAAGTAACACTTAGAGTGGAATTTAACATGTATGGAATATATGGAATTGAAACACATGAACTCACCTGACATACACTAACATGCACATGTTATCCATTAAACATGAAACCTCAAGGGAATTGTCAAGACTAAGCAGAAGGTACACAGAAGGCGCCAGTCCTATGCAGAAGAAACTAACCATACCAACCACTCTCACCCTTCCCTGGCAGCCGCCTAAGACACAAAACGGACCTAAAGGGATTCCACATGAAGGGCTTTGAGAGCGCACTGAGAAAAACAAACTTCAAACACAGCAGAATAGGCATAATCCAAGTCTCAACAAGCACACATGCACCAAATAGAGAGTGCTAATCAGAAAAATGAACCTAAGATTATGAAACTATGTAGCACAGGTCAGTCCATATTAATTTTGTTAACATCTACAGACACCACTCAGTAAATATTACAGACAGTTCAGTGGGTTTAAGAAGCAGAAAGATAATTTTGTGTTGGGGGGGTGGAATAAAAGACTTGAAATATGGCTATGCCAACAAGGAAGCTGAAACCCAACTGCCCTCTGCCTGGCTTCCAAGGCCCCAGTGATCTGGCCTCACCAACCGCCTGCCAGCATTCCAGGACCCGTGGGCATCTTCATGACGGTGCTTCTGCCGTCACCCCTCCTGGAGCTCTCCCCTCCATTCCCCACATCCATCCACAGCTTGCTTCTCCTCCAGGGTCCAGCCTGAATCTTATCTTCTCCAGGAACTCTTTCCTGGCCACTCCAGGTCCAAGAAGTCTACCTCTTATGTAATCTCCAGCATTTACTATTGACTACACAACTGGGATCCAAATTCCAGTCCTGGAGTTGTTTCCTGGGCCCTGGGTTTTGTCCCCCCACCCCTCCGTGCCACCCCCGTCCAATCCAATCATCCTAAGAGTCCCTGGGACAAATCCAGGAGCAAAGATAGGTTTTCTGACCCACTGTCACGAGGGACGCACCAGAGGCACTGCGGGGCGTCTCCCAAACGCCCACAAGCTGGACCATGGGCTCCTTTAAAGGCCAAGGCCATTTCTATGCTTGTCCATGAATAAGTAAAGGCGCTACTATAGGATTTGGGAAAGAGATTAGGTAAAATTTAAATGAAGAGGCTCAAACCAGAGCAAGACTGAATGTAAAGAGATAAACATCAGGTCTGGAATGTGAAGCAGACTCGGGGTCTCATTTCCTAGAAAGCAATAAAGTGAATAGAGCTGCAGTCGGCTGCGTCCCGAAAGCCCTTATCTGAAGCTCCACGCTCGCCTTGCCAACCGAGGCTGCCTCTCTGCGTCAAAATGACTTAGATCATCCAGGCGACAGGGGGATGTTTTCTCTCACTGACACAATTTTAAAGAGCAAAGTTTCCGACTGTGATTTTAGAGAACAAAGTTTCTCTGAGAGTAAGAAACCAGTTGTCACTCAGAGAAGGGGCTTGTGACACTTTACACTGCAGCGTGTCCTTGAGAGAAACTCCTCTAATTTAAAAGCTGGTTTTACCTGTATCCATTTTTCCAGCTGATGTTTACAAGTCCAAGCCAATTTTCACTTTTTCATTTCTTGACAAGCCAGACTCCTTAGAGGTCTAAACCATCACTACATTTGTTCATATCCTATATGAATCTGAGCACAGTCCTGGGCATATAGCAGATATTATATAACGGCTGTTTGATACCTGGTTGATAGATGATTCATTTTTAAATAACCAAAGACCCAGACGGTGGGTCACATTTACAAACCTATATAAGTATGAGCCTTGCAAACTATCTTCAAGTAGTCTATATATGGGGGGCGGGGAAGAGGTTGAAAGAGGGAGGCATCTTTCTTACCTACAACACCAAAAGCTGAAACAGCTCGAAATAACCCAGAGGAGCCTTTCTGTCCCATCTTTGTCCTGTTTCCTAGATCCAAGCGCCCAAGAAGTTCTCGCACTTCTTGTTGAGTATATACATGCTAGAAATAAGCAAATTAATCTGTAAGGTTGTGTTTGATTTTTAGATTCATTATTTATTTACCTCTGAAAATTAAAAGTTTCCTACAGCTTTACATCATTAGCTATTTCACAGAGAAGTATATAAAAGTGCAGGACTAAGCTACAATTCTAAAAAGCCAACAAATTTTTTAACATTAGCAGTTAATTAAGGGTGGTTACTGGATCACACATTGCTGTACTTAAAAAAGGTATACCAAAACCTTATCTTCTGGATCAGAGATTCAGAGGTATGAGGAATCCACAGACAAGTTTCAAGAAATCTATAAATTCCTTAAAACTGTATGCAAACTTTTGGTTATACATGCATATGTGTATTTTTGTGAGAAGGCCCATAGCTTTTATAAGATTCCCAAAGAGATCCCCAATCAGCCACTCGTACCCCCAAGTAAAGCCAAGTATCATTACATCATATTAATAAATATAGCCAGATGGTATGTGTGCGGGCGAAGGAGGACCATGATACCCAAGAGTAAGAGAAGTCACAAAATACAACATATCCAAAATTATTATAACATAGAAATTAGTTTTCCAAAGAGCTTAGTGAAAATGAGTTCCAAACTACAGCTATTGATACCTTTGAAAAACCAGGAATCCACACAGATTCAGAAATATTCAGACAGGAACTTCAACACAAAGTGTTAGCTGCTCTCACCTGAGAGTTAAAATTAATGGTTCAATTCCACCTTAGTATATTTCTCTTTTGACTAAAAGCCTCATATTTTTGTGCCACCTGAATTAAGTCCCAACTCTGAATAATATGACATGTGGATAATAGCAGCTTAACATTTCTCTAGCAAGTCATCAGAAGTGACCCTACCAATCACTTTTAGCAGTATAATAACAAGTCTGCAGTAGAGAAGTCCTTTTTGACTTCAAGGAGCTTCATATCAAAGAAGAAGAAGAAATAATCTCTTCGGTGGCTGCAATATTGAGAGTTATATCAGATCCTTAAAATGGTACCCCTTTAAGAAAATATATTCATTATCTTATCCAAAGTGTTTGCTTCGTAAAAAATCAAAATGAAGGGCAAAGTGTAATTCTGGCAAACTTTCTGACTTCAGTAATTTTAGAAACCAGATTAGAGATTAAAAATTCTAGCCAACCATGAAAAACTGTCATTTTTAGATGTATGATAAAAAAAAAGTATACATCACTAGAAGCTGTAAGGATATTTCATATCCATTAAACGAGGAGTACAAAGGTTTCTGTCTGTATTCAGGTTGTCAAGATACTTACCCTGTCATCAATGATAACCAAATCTTTTGGTTCTGTTCTATCAATTTTCAAAACACGGTATTTTGTTTCTGCGTGATTGCTCCCGACTAGGAAGTATCTCTATAAAGAAAAAGAAATGTCATTAGTTTTTTTAAGACAGCTTGCCTTATACACATTTTGTAATAACTTTGGGTTTTTTCTCATTAAATACATGAATTAAGTCAGGTTACTTTTTAAAAGAAATATTTCTGTTAAGTACAACTGGCAGATTAAAGAAAGGCTGATTCTAAAAGGTCAACTTTAAAATTGAAATATTCGTCGTGGTGTCATGATTAGCAGTCTGATATTTAAAATGTACCCAGTAACCAGGTCAGATGAATTTAATTATATTATACAGAGATTAACTTAACTGATTGGAGACTGATGTTTAAACTTTGCCAGGAAACTGCAGCTCTGGTAAGAAGCTCAAAGCTCAACACATAATTAGGAATGCTTAGACAATTATAGCTATTAAAATATTGATATTTTATCAAATAAACCTTTATATATTTTCTGTAGAAAACTAAAAATGACTTTAATACAGCAACTGTAAAAATCAACCGCAAAGGCCCAATAAAAAATTAAAATGAATGTACTTTCCGAAATGGCTTTTTATAGATAAGCTACAGGAAATAATTAATATTCTTTCTTTTCTGAAACACTTCCTTGGAGCATTATACCTGAACACATTAGTCTTCTTAAATGAATACTGAGAATAAAATGAATACTAAAAATACAGAAAAATAATCATCCTATAGTCAAAGAAAATGCTTTTCAGAAAACCTAAACCAGATGAATAATTCTTATACTGTGTTTAAGAAAATATGTAAAACTCCATTAGGAAAAATATATTTAAAATATTTTGCTTCAAAAAAGTCCTTTAAAGTGACTCTTTTTCAACACTGCAAAAATTAAGAACACATTGCCACCATCAACTGGCATCTAACCATCTCATCAGTCACATAAGACACAGACAGACAAAGCAATTAAATAACAAATAAGATTCTTTAGATTAATGGCCAAACTGAAGTATAGGTACTGAGAGCAGGAAAGATTGATGTTAGGTACTAAAGGTGCAGAAAACCTCAGAGGACTTAGGACTTAAATTGAGCCTTGAAGGTTGGAAATAGAAGAGAGGCATAACAGAAGACACTCATGTGCTCAGGCGTGTCCGACTCTTTGTGACCCATGGGCTGCAGCCCACTAGGCTCCTCTGTCCATGGGGATTCTCCAGGCAAGAACACTGGAGTGGGCTGGCATCTCCTACTCCAGGGAATCTTCTTGAACTAGGGATTGAACTCGCATCTCTTGACTACAACTGCGCCACCTGGGAAGCGCCATAACAGAAGATGAGAACTTGGCTATATCATTTTAATACTAGAGCTGTAAAAACGGAGGAGTTTTTAAATTAAGTATATATCTGTTTACAAAGGTCTGATCTAGACTTTCAGATTATAAAGAACAAAACTGTATGTTAAAACATGATAGGTTAGGGACTTCCCTGGCTATCCAGTGGTTAAGACTGTGATTCCACTGCAAGGGGCATAAGTTCGATTCCTGGTCAGGGAACTAAGATCCTGCATGCCACACAGAGCGGCCAAAATAAATAAATAAATACAATTATGTTAATTTAAAAAGAAAAAAAGATGATGGGTTAGCACATGCTTAAGGGGAAAACTAACCAAAATACTGAATCCCTCGTCTTCTAGGGAGAAATAGAGTCTAGATGAAAGTATCAGTTATCATGAGGAAGAAACAGAGCAATTATAATAAATTAGTAAACTAAAAGAAGACATCCAGTGACCAGGATGCACTGGACGAGCAGCTGGAAGGGCAGGGACCCAGCGAGAGGGAGGAGGTCCAAGTCCTCAGGCTGGCCGCAGTGAGTTCCTCCCCAAGACCCCACCCACCACTGGGAGGAAAGTGGGGTCACCAGCCTAGTAAACTCAGCCACAGAAGAACGGCCTATAAACTACACGTTTGTTATGAGAAAAGGAAACCGCCTTCTTGAGCACTTGAGGAAAAACAGGTTCCCAGGAAAGGAAACAGTGAGTGCAAAGACTTGAACAGCGAAGAAGCTCGCCGAGTTTGTTAGAGGAACAAGATTAACAGAGAAGATGCTTATGAAACACCTAACACAGTGAAGTGTCCAACACAAAAAAGGCACTCAGTGAGGGTTACTTTTCTTTGCTTTACTTTTTAAGATATTAGCAAGTCTATGTCATTGTATTTGAGAAAAAGACTTCAAAAAAGAGGAAAAAAGGGAGCACCCAGAGGGAAAAAAGGCATGCACCGGACCAGAATGGAACCAGAGTGGAGAAAATACACCAACCTATGAGTAATCAGCCTCTGTCCTCAGGAGAGGAGAGCATGCAAATAACAACCACGAATAGCGTGTATAACAGAGGTCTGAACTGGACAGACGGCAACACATGAAGGGCACTTCGCTCACTTGGGGAAGGTCACAGCAAGCTGGTGGTATCCTGATGCTGAGTTTGGCCTTGGAGGATCTCTAGACAGGACTCAATGTTTTGAGCCAAGACAGAGCAAGTAACATCCCTCCCTCCTGCCCCTGCTGCTGCTAAGTCGCTTCAGTCGTGTCCGACTCTGTGTGACCCCATAGACAGCAGCCCACCAGGCTCCCCCGTCCCTGGGATTCTCCAGGCAATAACACTGGAGTGGGTTACAATTCCATTTCCTTCTCCAATGCACGAAAGTAAAAAGTGAAAATGAACTTGCTCAGTCGTGTCCGACTGTTAGCGACCCCATGGACTGCCTACCAGGCTCCTCTGTCCATGGGATTTTCCAAGCAAGAGTACTGGAGTGGGGTGCCATTGCCGTCTCTTGCCCCTACCAGAGCACTTTTGCTTATATCTGAAGTCAGCACTACTTCTGAGCTCTCCGCTAAATTTGCCTGGGGCTACTCGATCCCGTTTGCCTATTAGAATCAGCTTTGGAGTCTGACTCTTGTGGTTTTTAATTCTAGTCCAGTAGTGCAATCTGGTTCTGCAGGCTTTGAGTACATGTTAAACGAAAGAACACTCACTCACCACAGGCTAACCATTTAATCTGCTGGGTAACTTTCTACAACATTTACACTAAGCCATCTTTCTTGGTTAACTGCACAGAAAGACAGTCCTTCTAAGTCAACCACCTCATGGGATTCTCTGGGCAAGAACACTGGAGTGGGTTACAATTCCCTTCTCCAGGGGATCTTTGCGACTCAGGGATCAAACCTGTGTCTCTTGCACTGCAAGTGGATTCTTGACCGTCTGAGCTATATATATCTGAATCACTCAGTAAGGAGCCATATCACAGCTTTAGGAGAGGTAAAACTGCTGAGTGGAATTCCCAGAATTTCAACACATCCTAGGAAATCTAAAAATGAACTGCAGTAGGACCATGACTTGGCAGTTTGTAATAAAAAGACTGAATTCCTGGGGTAGGAGTAGACAAATGCACTCTTGGCCTTTGAGGCACACATAGGAGAGCGGATCTGCACCCCTCTTATCCAGACACTTCCGTGAAATCACTCCACGAAGCGGAGGAGCCGAGGCAAAAATCCACAGAACTCAGAAGCAGAGCAGAGTGGGAAGAAAGAAACGGGAAGCAGTGTAACCATCCGCATTCTCTATTAAAGTGGTCTAAGAATCCTGAAAATGTTTTGTGCAGAGAAGAGCGACCTCTTGTGGAAACAGTTATGTGGGGGAAACCCACGGCGCTCAGCAGTGCACAGAATGACGCTCCTGCACTGCCCCCTGGTGGGCGAGTCACAGGCTTTCAGGCCAAATTTTTCAGAGGTAACTTTTCCAGAAGGCCTTAATTCTACTTGGTTTGATTAACTATACACACACACATAGACATACATATCCTTAGGCTTTATTATATTTAACATCATGCTTCAAAATTAATTTCAGCATTTTGGGGCTTACAAATAGCCCTGAAATATCTTTTCCTTAAATTCTTTTCCACTGTTGATTTTTTTCTAAATTTTTTATTTAGAAAAATTTTCAAACCTACAGTAAAATAGACAGAACAGTAAAATGAAAACGCACATTCCACTCAGCTAGATTCACGCATGGTTAACTTTGTGCTACATTTTTTTTCTCCCTTCTTCCTTCTAGAGATAAGCTTTTTTTTTTCTTTTGAACCATGTGAAAAACAAGTTGCAGGTATCATAACACATCATCCCGAAAGCTCTCAACCTGTATTTTCCAAACACAAGGACATCCTCCCACATAATCATAACAACCATTGATACAACATTACCTATAATCCATCAAGTTTCCCCAAATGTCCCAATAGTATCCTTTATGTGCTAAGTCCACTCAGTTGTGACCGACTCTTTACGACCCATGGACTGTAGCCCACCAGGCTCCTCTGTCCATGCGATTCTCCAGGCAAGAATACTGGAGTGGGTTGCCATGCTCTCCTCCAGGGGACCGTCCCGACCCAGGGATTGAACCCACATCTCTTAAGTCTCCTGCACTGGCAGGGGGTTCTTTATGACTAGCACCACATGAGAAGCCCGGTATCCTTTCTAGCTAGCTTTAAGTAAAAAAAAAAAAAAAAAAAAAATGGAATCCAATCAAGAATTTTGTATAGCACTTGTAACCAGGCCTTTATAAAATATCTTTTAATCTAGAACAGTCACCCTGCCTTTACTTTCAAAGACTGTCTTTCAGAACATGTTAAGAGAGTCCACAATTTTAACAATTTTCCTGGCTTCCTATTGACATCAATCATCTGCCCATGTACCAGTGAATGCCTCCTGTGTGCCAGACACTGGACTAGATACCTAAGGGCAACGATACATTGAAGCTATATTTTAGGCACATGCCTTGCTAGTGGATTAGACTGGGGGGAAAAGAAGTAATCAATCCGAGTACTTTTGCTTGATGAGCAAATGCTGCGGACAGAGCCCACGAAGGTGGGGTTTGAGGACGAGAGCTTGTGAGTAGTCTTTCTGGGGGCAAGGGGTTGTCTCCACGATGGAGTAGAGGCAAAAATCCACGGCAGAGCTGAGTGACGAGCAAATGGGTAGCCTTCCAGGCAAAGAGAGAGGAGTGGAGGGCTCTGCTCCCCCCTGCCAAACACCTCACTAAAATCACAGTAAAGTTTTTTATGGTCATTTTCTTAGAAGACTCAAGGGCAAGAGAAAGAGAGAAGCAGGCTGCAGAAAAAAGGAAAAAAAAATCATTTGAAACTGAAAAGTATGCCCAAGAAAGAAAGCAGTAGCAAGTCAAGAAGCAATCCAATTTGCGCTATAGAACCCCCAAAGCCATGAAAATTTGTTGCAGCTCTTATCTCTGGAGGGAGAAGTGTAAAACTTCAGAAAACTGAAGATTAAAAAGGAGCTGGCACACACTTCCACGGAGGAAAAAAAGGCTTCAAGCTAAAGATCAAGAATAGCACAACACTAGAAATTCTCGACAGCAAAACTGAAGGTGGAAGACACAATGCCTTCAAATTTTTAAGGGAAAATTAATTTCAAGCTAAACTCCACATTAGGCCTATCAATCAAACCCGAGGGCGTAATAAGGGCATTTTCAGATATTGCTGTTGCCGTTCAGTCACTAAGTTGTGTCTGACTCTGCGACCCCATGGACTGTAGCATGCCAGGCTCCTCTGTCCTCCATTACCTCCTGGAGTTTGCTCAAATTCATGTCCATTGAGTTGGTGATGCTAACATCTCATCCTCTGCCTCTCTCTTCTCCTTTTGCCTTCAGTCTTTCCCAGCATCAGGGTCTTTTCCAATGAGTTGGCTCATCGCATCAGGTGACCAAAGTATTGAAGTTTCAACTCCAGCATCAGTCCTTCCTAGGAATATTCAGATTTCCTTTTTGGACTGATTTCCTTCTGGGTTGATTAGACTGATCTCCTTGCAGTCCAAGGGACTCTCTCAAGAGTCTTCTCTAGCACCACAATTTGAAAGCATCAATTCTTCAGTGGTCAGTTTTTTTATGGTCCACCTCTCACATCCTTACATGAACATGACTACTGGAAAAACCATAGCTTTGACTATACATACCTTTATCAGCAAAGTGATATCTCTGCTTTTCAACACACTAAGTTTGCCATAGCTTTCCTTCCAAGGAGCAAGTGTCTTATTTTCATGGCTGCAGTCATCGTCAGCAGTGATTTTAGAGCCCAAGAAAATAAAATCCATCACTGCTTCCACTTTTTCCCTTTCTATTTTGCCATCAAGGGATGGGACTGGATGCCATACTCTCAGTTGTTTAAATGTTGAGTTTCAAGCCAGTTTTTTCACTCTCCTCTTTCATCTCCATCAAAAGGCTCTTTAGCTCCTCTTCAATTTCTGTGATTAAAGTGGTATTATCTGCATATGAGGTTATTGTGGCAATCTTGATTCCAGCTTGTGATTCATCCAGTACATGATGTACTCTGAATACAGGGTGACAATATATAGCCTTTCCATACTCTTTTCCCTATTTTGAGCCAGTCAGTATGTCCGGTTCTAACTGCTGCTTCTTGACCTGTACACTGATTTCTCAGGAGGCAGGTAAGGTGGTCTGGTTTTCCTGTCTCTTTAAAAATTTTCCACAGCTTGTTGCAGTCCACACAGTCAAAGGCTTTACTATATAGCCAATGAAGCAGAAGTAAGTGTTTTTCTGGAATTCTCTTGCTTTCTCCACGATCCAACAAATGATGGCAATTTGATCTCTGGTTCCTCTGCCTCTTTGAAACCCAGCTTGTACATCTGTTTTCAGTTCATGTACTGCTGAAACTGAGCTTGAAGGAGTCTGGGCATAACCTTGCTAGTACATGAAATGAGCACAACTGTACAGGAATTCTTCAGCATTGCCCTTTCTTGGGATTGGAATGAAAACTGACCTTTTCCAGTCCTGTGGCCACTGCTTCATTTTCCAAATTTGTGAGTATATGGAGTGAAGCACCTTAACAGCATCATCTTTTAGGATTTCAGATATGAACAGCTCGGCTGGAATTCCATCACCTCGACACAGTAATGCTTCCTGAGGCCCACCTGACATCCTCCTCCACGACGTCCAGCCCTAGGTGAGTGACCACACCATCACAGCTTTCCAGGTCGTTAACACCTTTCTATGTGTGTGCAGTTCTTCTGTGTATTCTTGCCACCTCTTTTTAATCTCTTCTGCTTCTGTTAGGTCCTTACTGTTCCACACATCCATGGACTCAAAGATTCCTGCCGAGAAATCCTTCCTCATGAAGCAATTGAAGGAGATGTTCCACCAAAATGAAGGCATAACTCAAGAGAGAAGAAAAAAAAAAAAAATCCAGGATCTGGGAAAGTAAGGAAATCATCACAGGAGAGGTGAGGGATGGTGGTTAAGGGAGATCCCAGGATGGCGGCTGAGCTGGAGGCCGCAGGAGCAACCAGTCCAGATCTGAGCCACTGCTTCAGGAAGATGAAGCCAGGAAGAACACCTACTGTGTGAACGTGCTGAGAGGGGATTTAAAGTTGAGCTGAAACCGTTATAAATTAGGAATAACGGGATTTTAGGAAGAAGGAAAGGTCATCTCAGGTACCTACAGTCTGAAGTTCAAATGGTGAAGGTGAAAGAGGAGGTAACCAAAATGCCCAAAAGCAACCAAGAGAAAAAGGGAGCAGTAACTGGAGTGTTTGGGACTTTCATAACCGGGCACACGTCAGCTGGACTGCCTGAACACGGGCACACATGTGGATGAGAGGAACCGACTCTGCTGGGGACACGTCTGTGTGTCAGCACATTTGCTGAGGGGCAGAGGGGTTGGCAAGAACTGGGGTGGAGAATCAGGACACCAAAAGAACCTGCCTTAAGATGCCCATTAAGACAGAAAGGCTCTGAGCTGACTTTTCCAAGTTAAGTATCAAGAAAAAGCTTAAAATCTCACCACGCAGCTTTAACAGCAGTGACTTGGTTTAAAGATGAATGTATTTCTAAAGTACATACGTGAACTCCACATGGGATATAGAAGGTAACCCACTTAACAGGAAATGCAGTTATCTACTAACATTTTCATCTTCTTTGATAATGACAGGCTAATTAATCACTCCGTTTTCAGCTGAGGGAAGAAAATCAGCTTTCTTGAAAGAGGAGACATTTTAGGTTGTCCTGACAGCTTCGATTAATGTTAAACTGCACTTGAACTTTCAGAATAAAGGTATTATTTTTAAAGATCATCACCAAGTCACTTCTCACAATCTTTAGCAGTGTTGCAGGCCTGCCACCTCGCTGATCCCAACAATCCTACAACCAGTAACCCAGCCCAGGAGGAGAAAGGAGATTCTGACACTCAGAGGGACGCTGCCAAGTTCTATCTTCACGGCGTCAGGGCTTTGCTGAAGGGGAAGCATTAAATCCCCTCTGGAAGCAAGGGGGAGCTTGGTCACCTCCATCATCACCATGATTCTCTTCCCAACTTTACACCAGCTGGTTCCCAGTTCTAGTCCCTTTGTGACCCACATCCTGTGATGTCCTCTCCTGTCCTCTAATTTCCAAATCAAGGCTCATTAAATGGGCTGCATTCCTCACAAAGTGGTTCATACATACTAATTCTATTTCATGTGATGGGATGGAAAGAAGGGAGAAGTTACCTTAATCCTTTTAGAACAAGGCAGGACTTGAAATAAACCCAAACATACGTACACATACATTAATAAGTTTGAGCTAGCAAGAGTAAAAATTATCTTCACAACCGTATACACACAAAATACATATGCAGAGACAGAAATCTACCACAGTTCTGTTCAGCTATCAGTTTTAAAGTTAACCACTATGTGTCCCTTCCTTTGTTATAAAATGGTCCCTTATTGCAATGGTAAGACCCCAGCGGTATTATGGACGAAGCAAGGACTAGGCACTGGAATTCACCTACGGTAAGTTAGTTTCTTCCCGGAAAATAACAGGTTGGTAAGTCTCCAATGGGAAACTCCTAGTTACACTGGGGTATATGAGCATCAGGGTGAGATATAGCCCGAATTCATCTGTAGGCCTGGGTCATAATGAGCTAAAGGAAAAATGAAGGTGCTTAGTGACAAAAAGAACAGGAAAAATTCTGGAGGGAATAGAACCAGACCTAAAGCCTGTAACCTATAAACCTATTTCCCTTGCTGCCTAAACAGTCCTCAAAATCCATTGTTAAACAAAAGTCACAACACCAACATAAACGTAAGCTCAGGAACAATTCTACCCAGCTGCCATTCTAAAGGAAGGCTCAGGACAGGACCCGATCTTGCCCAGTGTGTCTCTTCAATTAACGCATCTCATAATGCCTTCCTCACGAAAGAATACACTCCCACCACCCAAAACAAGAATTCCCATTACATTCAGACGCTTGCAAACAACAGCTTTGGTCAATCATTGCATCAGTGCATATCTAACAAATGAAAGATAATAAAAAAAATTCAACATATGGCCCACTTTCAAGGAGCCAATATCAACAAGCAGATTTTCTTACAACCATTAAAACAAAAAAGAACCTGTGTGATAGTGCACAAAATGCCCAAATCACGCGGTCTACAAATCCAAACGACCAGGACTCAACTCACCCCAGTCTGGCAGGCCATCATCAGTGAGCCTCAGAGAGCACTTGGTGGAGAGGGCCTAGGGAGAGACAGCCTCCTGTGGTGCTGGTGGGATGGAACCGCTAAGTCTCTACACAGAAGAGCGTGCAGGGTCTGGAAGCGAAAACAAGAGCTACCTATGACCCTGCATCAAACGCTTAAGAGAATATCAGGGAAAAACCAAAATTCAAAAAGAAACATGCTCTAAAGCTGCTGAGGGCCACAGCTGCAATAGCAAAAACCTGGAAACGAAACAAAGCGTCCATCGAGAATGAGTTCACAAAGAGGAACTGCTGCACGTCCACCATGGAACACATCTCAGCCGTGAAATGGAATGAAATAACACCAGTGGCGGCAACCTACATGGAACTAGTTCTAAGCAAGATGAGAGAGGTAACTCAGAACAAAAGTACAGATATCATATGCTATCACTTATGTGAAACTGTTAGTTGCTCAGTTGTGTCCGATTCTTTGCAGCCCCAGGTAAGAACACTGGAGTGAGTAGCCATTCCCTTCTCCAGAAGATCCCTTCTAAGGATCAGAGCCAGGGATCGAACCCACTCTATAGGTAGAATATAAAAATTAATATCAAGAAACCAGTTGACTCAAAAGTAACAGACTCACAAGATTAGAAAATAAAATTATATCTAACAAAGGGGAAAGATGCAGGAAAGAGACAAATTAGGAGGCTGAGATTAACAAACAGAAACTATTACTTATGAATACATAATCAATAAGGAAATAGGTATACGACAGGAGCTCTACTAGACTTTGTGGAATAACAGCTATGGGAAAATAATGAGGCTCTCTCTCTATATGTATATGTGTAAACGTACAAGTTCTGTACACATACAACTCATGTATCATTTGATGTCGTGTGACTCCAAGCAAAATGACGCATTACCAAGAAGTGACGAGACCCAAGCATCAGGGTGTTGCAGCTGGCACATTACAGGCTAATTTATACTCCGCACCACAACTTCCACTGAAGCTCTGTTTGCAGAGGAAGTCAAGCTGGGCTGTGCAGAAATGCTGCTGCCTTGTGGCCATCGTCTGCAACAGCAACTTAAAAGAAATGCAACAAGGCAAAAGGATTGTTTGAGGAGGCCCTATAAATAGCTGGAAAAAAAAGAGAGAAGCAAAAGGGAAAGGAGAAAAGGAAAGATATACTCATCTGAATGCAGAGTGCCAAAGAATAGCAAGATCCAACAAGAAAGCCTTCTTAGCTGAACAATGCAAAGAAACCACAAAAAAAAAAATAGAATGGGGAAAACTATGGAGATCTCTTCAAGAAAATTAGAGACATCAAGGGAACATTTCATGCAAAGCTGAGCACAATAAGGGACAGAAATTTTATGGACCTAACATAAGCAACAGATACTAAGAAGAGGTGGCAGGAATACACAGAAGAACTGTTTTAAAAAAAGAAAAGGGTCTTCATGACCCAGATAACCACAATGCTGTGCTCACTCCCTAGAGACAGACATTCTGGAGCATGAAGTCAATTGTCCCTAGGAATCATACTACAAACAAATCATGGAGTTGACAGAATTCCAGTTAAGCTATTTCAAAACCTAAAAGATAATGCTGTTAAAGTGCTGCACTCAATATGCGAGCAAATCTGGGAAACTCAGCTTCCCTGGTGGCTCAGAGGTTAAAGCGTCTGCCTGCAATGCAGGAGACCTGGATTCGACCCCTGGGTTGGGAAGATCCCCTGGAGAAGAAAATGGCAACCCACTCCAGTATTCTTGCCTGGAGAATCCCATGGACAGAGGAGCCTGGCAGGCTACAGTCCTTGGGGTCGCAGAGTCGGACACGACTGAGTGACTTCACTTTCACTTTCAGCAACGGTCAAAGGACTGGAAAAGTTCAGTTTTCATTCCAATCCCAAAGAAAGGGAATGCCAAAGAATGTTCAAACTACCACACAATTGCACTCATCTCACACGCTAGCAAGGTAACACTCAAAATCCTTCCATCCAGGATTCAACAATATTGAACCAAAGACTTCCAGATGTACAAGCTGGATTTAGAAAAGGCAGAGGAACACATTTCAAATTGCCAACATCTCTTGGATCATAGAAAAAGCAAGGGATGCCAGAAAAACATCTGCTTCACTTGACTAAGCTAAAACCCTTGACTGTGTGAATCACAACAAACTGTGGAAAATTCTTAAAGAGATGGGAATGCCAGACCACGTTACCTAACTCCTAAGAAACCTGTATGCAGGTGAAGAAGCAAGAGTTAGAACGGGAAACGGAACAATGCACTAGTTTCAAATTGAGAAAGTAGTAGGTCAAGGCTGTATACTGTCACCCTGCTTATTGAACTTCTACGCAGAGTACATCATTTGAAATGCCAGGCTAGATAAAGCACAAGCTGAAATCAAGATTGTCAGGACAAATATCAACAACCTCAGATATGCAGATGACACCTCCCTATGGCAGAAAGCAAAGGGTCACTAAAGATCCTCTTGATGAAAGTAAAAGAGTAGAGTGAAAAAGCTGGCTTAAAACTCAACATTCAGAAAACTAAGATTATGGCATCTGGTCCCATCACTTGATGGCAAGTTCAGTTCAGTCGCTCAGTCATGTCCAACTCTCTGCGACCCCATGAATCGCAGCACGCCAGGCCTCCCTGTCCATCACCATCCCCTGGAGTTCACTCAGACCCACATCCATTGAGTCCGTGATGCCATCCAGCCATCTCATCCTCTGTCGTCCCCTTCTCCTCCTGCCCCCAATACCTCCCAGCATCAGAGTTTTTTCCAATCAGTCAACTCTTTGCATGAGGTGGCCAAAGTACTGGAGCTTCAGCTTTAGCATCATTCCTTCCAAAGAAATTCCAGGGCTGATCTCCTTCAGAATGGACTGGTTGGATCTCCTTGCAGTCCAAGGGACTCTCAAGAGTCTTCTCCAACACCACAGTTCAAAAGCATCAATTCTTCGGCGCTCAGCCTTCTTCACAGTCCAACTCTCACATCCATACATGACCACTGGAAAAACCATAGCCTTGACTAGGCGGACCTTAGTCGGCAAAGTAATGTCTCTGCTTTTGAATATACTATCTAGGTTGGTCATAACTTTTCTTCCAAGGAGTAAGCGTCTTATTATTTCATGGCTGCAGTCACCATCTGCAGTGATTTTGGAGCCCCCCAAAATAAAGTCTGACACTCTTTCTACTGTTATCCCATCTATTTCCATGAAGTGATGGGACCAGATGCCATGATCTTCGTTTTTTGAATGTTGAGCTTTAAGCCAACTTTTTCACTCTCCTCTTTCACTTTCATCAAGAGGCTTTTTAGCTCCTCTTCACTTTCTGCCATAAGGATGGTGTCATCTGCATATCTGAGGTTATTGATATTTCTCCCGGCAATCTTGATTCCAGCTTGTGTTTCTTCCAGTCCAGCGTTTCTCATGATGTACTCTGTATAGAAGTTAAATAAGCAGGGTGACAATATACAGCCTTGACGTAGTCCTTTTCCTATTTGGAACCAGTCTGTTGTTCCATGTCCACTTCTAACTGTTGCTTCCTGACCTGCATACAGATTTCTCAAGAGGCAGGTTAGGTGGTCTGGTATTCCCATCTCTTTCAGAATTTTCCACAGTTTATTGTGATCCACACAGTCAAAGGCTTTGGCATAGTCAATAAAGCAGAAATAGATGTTTTTCTGGAACTCTCTTGCTTTTTCCATGATCCAACGGATGTTGGCAATTTGATCTCTGGTTCCTCTGCCTTTTCTAAAACCAGCTTGAACATCAGGGAGTTCACGGTTCACGTATTGCTGAAGCCTGGCTTGGAGAATTTTGAGCATTACTTTACTAGCAAGTAATTACTTTACATGGCAAGTAGATGGGGCAAAATGGAAACAGTGACAGACTTTATTTTCTTAGGCTCCAAAATTACTGCAGATGGTGAGCTGCCATGAAATTTAAAAATTCTTGGTCCTTGGAAGAAAGGCTACAATAAACCTAGACAGCATATCAAAAAGCAGAGATGTCACTTTGCCACAAAAGGTTCATACAGTCAAAACTATGGATTTTTTAATCCAGTAATCATGTACAGATGTGAGAGTTGGACTATAAAGAAGGCTGAGCACCAAAGAATTGACGCTTTCCAACTCTGGTGCTGGAAAAGACTCTTGAGAGTCTCTTGGAAAGCAAGGAGATCACACCAGTCAATTCTAAAAAGGAAATCAACCATGAATAATCATTAGAAGGACTGAATCTGAAGCTCCAATACATGGCCACCTGATGTAAAGAGCCAACTCACTGAAAAAGACTCTGATGCTAGGAACGATTGACAGCAGGAGGAAAAGGGGGCAACAGAGGATGAGGTGGGTTAGACGGCATTATCGATGCAACGGACACGAGTTTGAGAAAATTTTGGCTAACAGTGAAGGACAGGGAAGCCTAATGTGCTCAATCCCTGGGTGCAAAGAGTCGGACATGATTGAGTGACTCAGTTCAGTTCAGTTCAGTCGCTCAGTTGTGTCTGACACTTTGCAACGCCATGGCCTGCAGCACACCAGGCTTCCCTGTCCATCACCAACTCCCGGAGCTTACTCAAACTCCTGTCCATCCAGTTGGTGATGCCATCAAACCATCTCATTCTCTGGCATCTCCTTTTCCTCCCACCTTCAGTCTTTCCCAGCATCAAGGTCTTTTCAAGTTCTTTGCATCAGGCAGCCAAAGTACTAGAATTTCAGCTTCAGCATCAATCCTTCCAAGGAATATTCGGGACTGATTTTCTTTAGGATGGACTTGTTTGATCTCCTTGCAGTCCAAGAGACTCTCAAGAGTCTTCTCCAACACCACAGTTGAAAAGCATCAATTCTTTGGCTCTCAGCTTTCTTTACAGTCCAACTCTTACATCCATACATGACTACTAGAAAAACCATAGCTTTGACTAGATGGACCTTTGTTGGCAAAGTAATGTCTCTGCTTTCTAATATGCTGTCTATGTTGGTCATAACTTTTCTTCCAAGGAGCAAGCGTGTTTGAATTTCATGGCTGCAATCACCATCTGCAATGATTTTAGAGCCCCCCAAAATAAAGTCTGTCACTGTTTCCATTGTTTCCCCAACTATTTGCTATGAAGTGATGGGACTGGATGCCATGATCTTCGTTTTCTGAATGTTGAGCTTTAAGCCAACTTTTTCACTCTCCTCTTTCACTTTCATCAAGAAGCTCTTTAGTTCCTCTTTGCTTTCTGCCATAAGGGTGGTGTCATCTGCATATCTGAGGTTATTGATATTTCTCCCAGCAGTGTTGATTCCAGCTTGCGCTTCATCCCGCCTGGCATTTTGCATGATGTACTCTGCATAGAAGTTAAATAAGCAGGGTGACAATATACAGCCTTGACACACTCCTCTCCCAATTTGGAAGCAGTCTGTTGTTCCATGTATGTACAGTTCTAACTGTTGCTTCTTGGCCTGCATACAGATTTCTCATGAGGCAGGTCAGGTGGTCTGGTATTCTCATCTCTTCAAGAATTTTCCACAGTTTGTTCTGATCCACACAGTCAAAGGCTTTGGCATAGTCAATAAAGCAGAAGTAGATGTTTTTCTGGAACTCTCCTGCTTTTTTGATAATCCAACAGATGTTGGCAATTTGATCTCTGGTTTCTTTGCCTTTTAAAACCTGTGGTTAAGGGGACTAATATTCACAAGGAGAGTTTGGCTGTAAGATACCTATTACAAAAATTTGCTGCAAGTAAGTTTTCTTAAAAAAAAAAAAAAACACTTTACAAAGGGCAGAATTTCATCAAGACAATAGCAAAATGTAGATACTACTCATTATTTTCTTTAAAAAAGTACATGAACTAATGCAGACAATCACAAACTATAAGAAACATGCAAATCAAGATTACAGTGAGGCATCACCTCACAGCATTCAGAACAGCATTCAAATGTCTATGGACAGGAAATACTAGAGTGAAGGTGGAGCAAGGGGACCTGCTTACGTTGCCAGTGGTATATAAACTGTCAAAGCCAGAACAGACCATAGAATGAAACTGTTTTTCAATGGGAAAAACAGAGTTGCCAGACACATTTCAGCAGTCCCCTTCCTAAGAGGACAAGCAAAGACAATCACAGTTTAAAAGAAACTTGCACCCAAATGTGCACTACAGCACCACTTCCCCAAGCCAAGATCCAGAAGTAGGCAGAATGTCCAAAAGCAGACGAACGCATAAAGAAGTGGGGTGTGTCCACAATGGCATAATACTTAGTTAAGAAAAAGAACGAGACAATTCTAACTGCAGTAACGTACATGGACCTTGTTGTAATCATACCGAGTGAAGTAGGTCAGGAAAAAAAAAAAAAAGACAAACACCATTATTGCTGAAATCATAAAATTGATGCCCATGAACCAAGTGAACAAACAGAAAAGACTCACAAAATTAGAAAACAAATTTAGGGTTACCCGAAAAGGGGGAAATGGGGAAAAGTAACAATTAGGGGGTTGATACTAGGAAATCCACAGTAATACATATAAAACAGGTGATAAACAAGGACCCACTGTAGAGCAAGGGAGGTCTACACAACACTGTAATACCCCGTGTACAAAACCAATACGTGATGAATAGACACATGAAGAACTGGCAAAGATTCTCTACACCTATATTAAACACAACATTTTAAAATAATTTATTCCATCAAAAAATAAAAACTAAATTATTAAAATAAATAAATAAATAAGACACAAGCTTATGGGTGTTGTACTGGCACACTGCACAAAAATTTACAACCCAGGACACCACTTCCTTTAAGACTGCTTTCTGTAGTAACTACCACTTGGCATGTAGAAACACTGCCGCCATGTGGCCACTTTCTGAAACAGCAACTTTAAAACCAACGCTTATGGACTGCAAGGAGATCCAACCAGTCCATTCTAAAGGAGATGGGTCCTGGGTGTTCTTCGGAAAAATGATACTAAAGCTGAAACTCCAGTACTTTGGCCACCTCATGCGAAGAGTTGACTCACTGGAAAGGACTCTGATGCTGGGAGGGATTAGGGGCAGGAGGAGAAGGGGACGACAGAGGATGAGATGGCTGGATGGCATCACGGACTCGATGGACATGAGTCTGAGTGAACTCCGGGAGTTGGTGATGGACAGGGAGGCCTGGCGTGCTGCGATTCATGGGGTCGCAAAGAGTCGGACACGACTGAGCAACTGAACTGAACTGATGGGCACACAATATTCACAAGGGTAGCCAGGCTATGACATCTGCTATTACTAAATGGCCCAAAGAAGGTAATCAAAACAAATCTGACACACGGCCCACTTTCAAGGAGCCAATTTCAAGTCACTTTTATTACCACCGTTAAAAAAAAATTAAAAGAGCACATGAAATTGTGCACAAAAATGACTAGTTATTAGAGACATGCAAAACAAAACTACAACTGGGGGGTCACCTCACCGAAGTCTGAATGGCTATCATCAAGGAGTCCTCAAAGAATCCGCAGTGGAGAGGGCCTGGAGAAAATGACACCCTCCTAGGGTGCAGTTGGGATGAAAAACTGTTAACAGCACCGAGACAGAACAGTACACAGCTGTCTTTCAAAAAAAAGACTAAAGCTAACAATGATCCAATATTCCCTGGCTTAAGAGAATAACCCAAAAGAACCAGAATTCGAAAAGAAACATGCACCAAAGCTGCAGTGGGGCACAGGTACAATAGCAAAGACTGGAAACAGTGTCCATCGAGGAGAAATGCATAAAGAGGCACTGCTCCAGGTCCACCGGGGAACACACCTCAGAATGAAACACCACCAAAGGCAGCAACCTCCATGGACCTACTGATGCTTCTAACCATGCTGAGAAAGGTAACAGCACAAAAAGACACATGTCATATGATAAGACCTATAGGTGGAATCTAAAAATTAGTACCAAGAAACCGACTGACCAAACAGACTCACGGGAGTCGATAATGAAATCATTGTTAACAAACAGGAAAGATGCAGGGAAGGGCTGAATATGGAGGTAGCGATTAGCAAACAATTTCAGGTAAGATATATAATTAACAAGGACACAGTATACCAAGAGCGCTCTACTCAACATTTCACAATAAGCTCTATGAGGAAGTAATTTGAAGATCAACAGATATATGTATATGTGGAAGTGTAAAAGATTGTGTACACAAACACCACATGGAACACTGTATATATCAGTGCTACTCTAAGCACAACTACACATTAAACTGACCAAAAAAAAGACAAGTGAAAAGACACAAGCTTTGGGGTGTTGCTTCTGGCACAGTCTGACAGTGAAAGTGAAGTCGTTCAGTCAAGTCCAACTCTTTGCGACCCCGTGGACTGTAGCCCACCACACTCCTCTGTCCATGGGATTTTCCAGGGAGGAGTACTGGAGTGGGTTGCCATTTCTTCTCCAGAGGATTTCCCCAACCCTGGGATCAAACCCAGGTCTCGCGCATTGTAAGCAAGACACCTTACCGTCTGAGCCACCAGGGAAGTCCTACACTCTGGCACAGTCTACTCTAATGTAAAACACCTAACCAGGACTTCCCGAGGCTCTGTTTGCCAGAGTATGCAGAGCCGGGCGGCGAAGAAGTGCTGCCACCTTGTGTCTGCTTTCTGCAACAGCAACTTGAAAACTACGGCTTCCGGGGCTTGCATTCACCAGAATGGCTGGGTTATAAAGATACTTGTCCTGAAAAATTTCCAGAGGTAAGTATTCCAAAAGAAATCTTTAGGAAAAGGCTAGAGTTTTTCATTAAGCAATAAGAAAAGTCAGATACTACTGACACTATATTTTTAAAAGCACATGAAGTGATGCACAAAATCACTAATTATTAGAGACATGCAAACCAAGATTCCAAAGCAGGATCACCTTGCAGCAGTCAGAACGGCCATCATCAAAATGTCTACGAACAATAAATGCTAGAGTGAGGGTGGAGAAAGGGGGACCATTTTATACGCCAGTGGTATTTAAATGGTAACAGTCGCAACAGACAACAGTATGAAAGTGTCCTTAAAAGGTAAAAACAGAGCTACCATGTATTTTAGAAGTCACACTCCTAAGAGCATATTCAAAGGCCACCAGATTCTAAAAGAATCTTGCACCCAAAGTGCACCTTAGCACCATTTTCAATAGACAAGATTTTGGAAACAAGCAAAATATCCAAGGATAGATGAGTGCATATAGAAGAAGTGGTACATGCCCCAAGTGGCATATTACTCAGTGATGAAAACATGAGAAAATGCCAACTGCAGCCACATACACGGACCTAGACATAAAAAAGACAAAGTATCATCAATGGCAGCTGAAAATTGATGGAAAAGCCCATGAACCAACTGACAAAGGAGAAACAGACTCACAAAATTAGAAAACCAAATCAGGATTACCAAAAGGGAAAGGTGGGGGTAGGAATCAGTTAAGAGCTTGTGTAACATTCCACAATAATATGTATAAAATAGGCAATCAACAGGGACCTACAGTAGAGCAAGGGAGGTCTACACAACACTCTGAGATAACCTATATGAGAAAAGAAGCGAAAAGGAATAGATATACATATAGAACTGAAAAAAATTCTCTACACACACAAAAACGAAACATTTTCAACACAACTTACTAAATCAAAACTAAATTAATAAAAACAAAAGGTAATGAGACACAAGCTTATGGGTGTTTGTCCTGGCACGTGCCACATTTATTTACCATTTAGGAATACCACTTTCACTAAGGCTCTGCTTTCTGTAGTAAACAGAGTTGGGCATGAAGAAATCTTGCTCCCTTGTGGCCATTTTCCAAAACAGCAACTTTAAAACCAATTCTTGCATGCATGCATGCTGCATGCTAAGTTGATTAGGTCGTGTCCGACTCTGACTATGGATCAGAGCCCACCAGGCTTCTCTGTCCATGGGGCTCTCCAGGCAAGAATACTGCAGTGGACTGCCATGCCCTCCTCCAGAGGATCTTCCCAACACAGGGCCAAACCCATGTCTTACACTCCTGCACTGACAGGAGAGTTCTTTATCACTAGCACCATCAGGGAAGCCAAACCCAATGCTTAGACGCCGGCAATACCCACAAGGAGAGCAGAGGTATAAATGACATCTGCTGTCACTAAATGTCCTGAAGACATAATCGAAAAATTCAAGGAGCCAATTTCAGCAAGTCAATTACCACTTAAAAAAAAAAAAAAAAAGCCACATGAAATGGTGCACAAACTCCAGGTTCTTAGAGACATGCCAATCAAAACTACAAAGAGGGCTCACTTCGCCCCAGTCTGAATGGCCATCATCAATGAGTCTTCAAAGAATACATGATAGAAAGGCCCTGAAGGAAAGCAAAGCCTACGAAGGAACCCATGGGATGAAACTGTTAACAACCCCTACACAGAACAATACGCGGGTTCCTGAAAGGAAAACTAAGCTCCCTATGAACCAGCAGTCAATGCCAAAGAGAATATCCAGGCAAAACCAGAATTCAAAAAGAAATATGCACCCAAATCTGCAGTGGGCCACCAGTTACAACAGCTAAGATGTGGAAACAAAGCATCTGGCCAGGTGAATGCGTGAAGAGGAACTGCTACATGTCCACCAGGAGCATGGCTTAGTCGTGAAACAGAATGAACAGCAGCAGCAGCAGCCCATGGGACCGAGTTCTAACCACGCTAAGAAGGGCAACTAAGAAGAAGACAGACAGCACTTATAGGGGTAATCTAAAAATTAATACCAAGAACCCAAAGGACCAAAGAGAAACAGACTCACAAAACCACACGATAATATTATCATTATACAAGGTGAAAGATACAGGGAAGGGATAAATAAGGAAGTTGGGATTAGCAAATAGAAACAATTTTTATAAAATACATAATTAACAAGGACACAGGTATACTAAGGGAGGTCTACTCAACATTCTGTAATAACCTCCATGAGAAAAACATTTGCAGATCAATATATATATATGTGCAAATGTAAAAGATTGTGTACACATACAACATATACAACACCATATATCAGTGTTACTCCAGGCAAAATTAAACATCAAACTGACACACACAAAAAAAGAGGTAACGAGACCCAAGCTTTTGGGGTATTGCTTCTGGTACACTGCAGTCTAATGTACAATTCCAACCAGGACTTCCACTGAGGCTGTTTGCCAGAGTAAGCAGTATTGGCATCAAAGAAATGCTGGCACCTTGTGGTCACTTTCTGCAACAGAAACCTTGAAAACTGTCCTTAAAGGGACTTAATAGTCACAAGGAGGATCAGGCTGTAAGATACCTGTCCTCAAAAATTTCCCGGGAGTAACTATTAGAAAAGAAATCTTTACAAAGACAGAATTTCATCAACACATATGAAATGGTCGACACAACTCACAACATTTGAGAAAGAAAGGGAACATGAAATGATGCACATAATCAGGAATTATTAGAGACATGCAAATAAAGATTACATGAGGAAGCATCTCACAGCACTCAGAATGACCACCATCGAAATCCCTACGAACTAAAGGTCACAGTGGGGTCAGTGAAAAGGGGACCCTCTGGAATTGCCTATGGTATGCAAATGGTAAGGGCCACAACAGAACACAGCATGAGACTGTCTTTAAAAGTTAAAAAGCGAGCTACCATACACTGCCCACCTCCAATAGCTGAGACCTGGAAGCAACCAAGACATCCAAAGTGACTGAATGCAGAAAGAAAAAGTGGTACACGTCCACAACGGCGTACTGCTCAGCCATGAAACAACCACACAATGCCGCCTGCAGTGACACATAAGGAACTCTCGTAATTATACTGAACGAAGTCAGTAGGGAAAAAAAGACAAATAACGCTTACTGGTGGAGGCTTAAATTCATGCCCATAAACCAACTGACAAAAGAGAAACAGACTCACAAAATTAGGGTTACAGAAGGGAAAGGTATCAATTACAAGGTGTGGATTAACAAATCCACAATAATACAGATAAAATAGGTAATCAACAAGGACCTGCTGTGGAGCAAGTGGGGCCTGTGCAACACTGTGATGACCTATCTGAGAAAAGAATCCAAAGATGAAGATATAAAGAGAACTGAGAAAGATTCTCCACGCTAACAGAAAATGCAGGATTTTACAATGACTTTTTACATTAAAAAATTCAATTAATAAAAAATTGCACATCCCACACTAATGTACAACTCAGAACACCATTTCCACTATGGCTTGCTTTCTGAGGTAATGCAAAGAAATAGAGGAAAACAACAGAATGAGAAAGACTAGAGATCTCTCTAAGAAAATCAGAGATACCAAGGGACATTTCATGCAAAAATGGGCAAAATAAAGGACAGAAACAGTATGGACCCAAGAGAAGCAGAAGATAGTAGGAAGAGGTGGCAAGAATACACAGACAAACTATACAAAAAAGATCTTCATGACCCAGATAATCATGATGATGTGATCACTCACCTAGAGCCAGACATCCCGGACTGCAAGGTCAAGTGGGCCTTAGGAGGCATCACTACAAAAACCTAGTAAAAGTGATAGAATTTCAGCCGAGCTATTTCAAACCCTAAAAGATGATGTGCTGCACTCAATGTGTCAGGAAATTTGGAAAACGCAGCAGTGGCCACAGGACTGGAAAAGGTCATTCTTCATCCCAATCCCAAAGAAAGGCAATGCCAAAGAATGCTCCGACTACTGCACAACTGCACACATCTCACACACCAGCAAAGTGATGCTCAAAATTCTCCAAGCCAGGCTTCAGAAATATGTGAACCGTGAACTTCCAGATGCTCAAGCTGGATTTAGAACAGGCAGAGGAACCAGAGATCAAACTGCCAAAATCTGTTGGATCATGGAAAAAGCAAGAGAGTTCCAGAAAAATATCTTCTTCTGCCTCATTGACTACGCTAAAACCTTTGACTGTGAGGATGACAACAAACTGGAAAATTCTTCAAGAGATGGAAATATCAGCCCCCCTTACCTGCCTCCTGAGAAACCTGTGTGTAGGTCAAGAAGCAACAGAACTGGATATGGAACAATAGACTGGTTCCAAATTGGGAAAGGAGTACATCAAGGCTGTATAGTATCACCCTGCTCATTTGACTTATATGCAGAGTATATCATGCAAAATGCTGGGGTGGGTGAAGCACAAACTAGAATCAAGATTGCCGGGAGAAATATCAATAACCTCAGATACACAGATGATACCACCTGTATGGCAGAAAGCAAAGAGGAACTAAAGAACCTCTTGATGAAGGTGAAAGAGGAGACTGAAAAAGATGGCTTAAAACTCACCATTCAAAAAACTAGTAAGATCATGGTATCCAGTCCCATCACTTCACGGCAAATAGACCGAGAAATAATGCAAACAGTGGCTGGCTTTATTTTCTTGAGCTACAAAAATCACTGTGGACAGTGACTGTCACCATGAAATTAAATGACGCTTGCTCCTTGGAAGAAATGCTATGATAAACTTTGACAGAGTATTAAAAAGCAGAGACATCACTCTACCAACAAAGCTGCATATAGGCAAAGCTACAGTTTTTCCAGTAAGTCATGTATGGATGTGAGAGTTGGGCCATAAAGAAAAGTGAGTGCTGAAGAATTGATGCTTTCCAACTGTGTTGGAGAGCAAGGAGATCAAACCAGTCAATCCCAAAGGGAATCAACCCTGAATATTCATTGGAAGGACTGATGCTGAATCTGAAACTCCATTACTCTGGCCACCTGATATAAAGAGCTGACTCACTGGAAGAGTCAGAAAGGGTCAAAAGAGGGTGAGATGGTTGGATGGCATCACCAACTTGATGGACATGAGTTTGAGCAAACTCTGGGAGATAGTGAACGACAGGGAAGCCTGGGATGCTGCAGTCCATGGGGCCACAAAGAGCTGCACACAACTGAGCAGCTGAGCTGATGGGCTGGCAAAATTTACAAGGACAGTAGAGCTATAAATAACACCTGCTGTCACTAACTATCCTGAAGAAGGTGATCAAAACAAAAACTCCACATGTCCCACTTTCAAGGAGCCAATTTCAACAAGTCAATTTTATTACCAACCTTGAAAAAAGAAAGAAAGAGCTCATGAAATGGGTGAACAAATTCACCAGTTGAAAGAGACACACACAAATCAAAACTACAACAATGGCATATCCCGCCACAGTATGAATGAGCATCATCGATGAGTCTTCAAACAACGCATGGTGGAGAGGGCCTGGAGAAAAGGAAAGCCTCCAAGGTGCTGGTGTGACAACACTGCAAACAGCCCCTAAACAGAACAGTGTACAGGTGCCTGAAAGGAAAACTAAGCTCCCTATGAACCAGCAGTCAATGCCTAAGAATGTCCAGGCAAAATCAGAATTCAAAAAGAAATATGCACCCAAATATGCAGTGCACTGCCAGTTACAACAGTTAAGATCTGGAAACAAACTGTCCATCCACATGAATGCATAAAGAGGAACGGCTACACGTGCACCAGGAACATGATTCGGTCATGAAACAGAATGAAGTAATACCAATTACAGCAACCCACATGGACCTAGTTCTAACCATGCTAGGGGGTTAGTAACTAAGAAGAAAAAGACTGATAGCACTTATATGTGGAATCTAAAAATTAATACCAAGAAACAAATGGACCAAAGAGAAACAGATTCACAAGGCTAGAAAATAAAGTTATCGTTGTAATAGGGGAAAGACATGGGGAAGGGGTAAACAAGAAAGTTGAGATTAACAAATAGAAACAATTTCATATAAAACATATAATCAACCAGAACAAATAACAAGGGAGGTATAAGCAGCATTCTGTTCTAACCTCTATGAGAAAATAATTTGAAAATCAATATATATATATATATTTGCAAATGTAAAAGACTGTGTACACATACTTGCCTGGAGAATCCCCATGGACAGAGAAGCCTAGTGGGCTGCAGTCCATGCGGTTGCAAAGACTTGCACACGACTGGGCAACTAAGCACAGCACAGCACAATATATACCACGCTGTATGTCGTGTTTCTGCAAGCAAAACTATAAATTAAACTGACAGAAAAAGAAGTGACAAGACACAAGCTTTGGGGTGTTGCTTCTGACACATTCCTGTTTAATTTCCAATCCCAGACCAGAATGTCCACTGAGGCTCTGGTTGCCACAGTACCTTGCATTGGTACTGGGGAAATGCTGCCACCTTGTGGCCGTTTCCAGCAACAGCAACGTTAAAACAGTTACGAAGGGAATGGCTAACCACTCTAGTATTTCTGGAGAATCCCATGGATAGAGGCTCCTGGCAGGCCCCAGTCTCTGAGTCAGAAAGAGTCCAACAGGGCTTAGCAACTAACACACACACACAGAGGAAACTGGGTTTCCCTGGTGGCTCAGATGGTAAAGAATTGGCCGGTAGTGGAAGATACCCTGTTTCCATACTTGGGTCAGGAAGATCCCCTGGAGAAGGGAATGGCTACCCACTCCAATAGCCTTGCCTGAAGAATTCCATCATCAGAGGAGTCTGGTGGGCTATATTACATGGGGTCTCACAGGATGGAACAAAACTAAGAGACTAACACTTTCACTTTAAGAGGGCTAACATATTCACAAGGATGGCTGGGCTGTAAGACACCAGTCCTCAAGAACTGTCCAAGGCTAAGAATTCTAAAAACAATTTTTTTTTTTTTACAAAGGGCTGAACTTCATCAAGAAAATATCAAGAGATAGATACCTCTTGTACTTTTTTTAAAAGCACATGAAATGATGCACAAAATCACAAATTATTAGAGATGTGGAAGTCAAAATTACAATGCGGGATCACTTTGCAGGAGTCAAATGGCCTTCATCAGAATGTCCACACACAATAAATGCTGGAGTTGGGGTGGAGAAAAGAGACCTCCTCAGATGCCCGCGGCATACAAACGGCTATAGCCAGAAAAGATAACAACAGGGAGCCGTCTGTAAAAGGTGAAAACAGAGCTACTATCGATTTCAGACCCCCATCCTAACAGGAAATTCAGACACCAGAATTCTAAAAGAAACTGGCACCCAAAGGTGCGCTACAGCAGCACTTACAGTAGCCAAGAGCCAGAAGGAGATAAAATGTCCAAGGACAGTTGAATGCTAAAGAAGCGGTACATGACCACGACGGCATATTACTCAGTAATGAGAAAGAGTGAGACAATACCAACTTGTAGGCAGCAACACACACGGGCCTAGTTGAAATCATACTGTGTGACGACAGTCAAAAAAGAAAAAAAAGACAAATGTCACTGATCTGTGGAATCTGAAAACTGACGCCCATGAACCACCTGAAAAAGAGGAACAGACTCACAAAACTAGAAAACAAAATCATTGTTCCCAAAAGGGAAACGTGGGGGGACAAATCAGCAGGTGGGATTAACAAATCCGCAACCCCACATACAGAACAGGGAGTAACCAGGACCTCCTGAAGAGGGAGGGAGGCGTACAGGAGACTCTGTAGTAACCCACATTAAAAAGAAAAAAACCTGAAGATAAACAGATACATATAAAACTGAAAAATATTCTCGACACATCCAAAACAACAATACATTTTAAAACATTCTATATTAGAAAATAAAAATTAGATTAATAAAATTAACACACAAAGTCATGAGACACAAGCTTAGGGGTGTCTGTGCTGGCACCTTCCACGCTAATTTACAGGCCAGGAACACCAGTTCCATCAAGGCTCCGCTTTCTGTGGTAACTAGAGTTAAGCATGAAGAAATCCTGCTGCCTTGGTGGCCGTTTTCCAAAATAGCAACTTCATAACTCAATGCTTATGGACATGCAATATTCACAAGGACTACAGGGCTGTCAATAAATACCTTCTGTCAATAAAAGTTCTGAAGTAGGCAATCCAAAAAAAAAAAAACAACAACACCTCGTTGACTTTCAAGGAGCCAATTACAACAAGAAGTCCATTTTATTATCATTGTTTAGGGGGAAAAAAGACCACATAAAATGATGCACAAGCTCACCAGTTCTTAGAGACATGCAAACTCAAAACTACAACAAGGGCTCACATCACCAAAGTCTGCCTGGCCATCATCAATAAGTCTTTAAAGAACCCATGGTGGAGAGGACCTGGAGAAGAGGAAACCCGCCTAAGGTGCAGGCGGATGACGCGGGTGCACTCTCTGCAGAGCAGGACGCAGGTGCCTTTAGAGGAAAACTAGAGCTACCTATGATCCCCAGTCCCTCACCTAAAAGAATATCCCAGAAGAACCAGAATTCAAAGAGATACATGCCTCCAAAGCTGCACTTCAGCGCCAGTTACAAGAGCAAAGACCTGGAAGCCAACGAAGTTTCCATCGAGAGATGAACGCATTAAAGAGGAAGAGGTACACGCCCACAATGGAACGAGACTCGATCATGAAACAGAAGGAAATAATACCAACTGCGGGAACCCACAGGGCCTAGTTCTAAGCATACTAAGAGATGTTACTCAGGAAAAAAGGCAGATATCATAGATATCACTTCTAAAAATCAATACTGAGAACCCAACTGACCAAAGACCCCCAAAAGTCGAAAATAAAATTATCAGTAATCAAGGGGAAAGATGTGGGGAAGGGATAAATACGGCAACTGAGAATAACAATAGAAACGAGTACATATAAAACACATAATCAACAAGAACTTAAATACACTTAAATACACCAGGGAAGGTCTACACAACATTCTCTAAGAGTCTCTATGAGAGAATATTTTGAAGCTCAATAGATACATGCATATGTGCAAATGTAAGAGATTCTGTACACACAGAACACCATAAATCACTGTAAATCAAAGCAAAACTATACAGTAAACTAAAAAACAAAGAAATAGTGACGAGACGCTAGCTTGGAGGTACTGCTTCTGGCACATGCCAATTCAGTATAACAACCCTAAACCACGACTTCCACTGAGGCTCTCTTTGCAAGAGTTTGCACAGTTGGTCTTCGAAGAAATGCCCGACCTTGTGGCCATTTTTCCACAACAACTTGAAAACTGTTGCTTAGGGGACAAATATTCAAAAGGATGGCTGGACTGCCAGCTACCTGTCCTCAAAATAATTTTAGGAGCTAAGTATTCTAAAAGAAATCTTTACCAAGGGCAGAATTTCATCAAGACAATATGAACAGGCAGATACTACTGACATTAGCTTTTAAAAGCACATGAAATGATGCACAAAATCACCAATTACAGGAGACATGCAAATCAAGATTACAATGAGGAATCACCTCCAGGTGGTCTGAGTGGCCACCAACAAAATATTTCACAAACGATCAGTGCTAGTGTTGGTGGAGAAAAGGGGACTCTCTTATGTTGCTGCTGCTAAGTCGCTTCAGTCATGTCTGACTCTGTGCAACCCCATAGACGGCAGCCCACCAGGCTCCCCCATCCCTGGGATTCTCCAGGCAAGAGTACGGGAGTGGGTTGCCATTGCCTTCTCCGTCTTATGTTGCTCAGTTCAGTTCAGTTGCTCAGTCGCATCCGACTCTTTGAGACCCCATGAATCGCAGCACGCCAGGCCTCCCTGTCCATCACCAACTCCCGGAGTTCATTCAGATTCACGCCCATCGAGTCAGTGATGCCATCCAGCCATTTCATCCTCTGTCATCCCCTTCTCCTCCTGCCCCCAATCCCTCCCAGCATCAAAGTCCTTCCCAATGAGTCAGCTCTTCTCATGAGGTGGCCAAAGTACTGGAGTTTCAGCTTTAGCATCATTCCTTCCAAAGAAATCCCAGGACTGATCTCCTTTAGAATGGACTGGTTGGATCTCCTTGCAGTCCAAGGGACTCCCAAGAGTCTTCTCCAACACCACAGTTCACAAGCATCAATTCTTCGGCGCTCAGCCTTCTCCACAGTCCAACTCTCACATCCATACATGACCACTGGAAAAACCATAGCCTTGACTAGACGGACCTTAGTCGGCAAAGTAATGTCTCTGCTTTTGAATATGCTATCTAGGTTGGTCATAACTTTTCTTCCAAGGAGTAAGAGTCTTTTAATTTCATGGTTGCAGTCACCATCTGCAGTGATTTTGGAGCCCCAAAAAATAAACTCTGACACTGTTTCCACTGTTTCCCCATCTATTTCCCATGAAGTGATGGGACCAGATGCCATGATCTTCGTTTTCTGAATGTTGAGCTTTAAGCCAACTTTTTCACTCTCCTCTTTCACTTTCATCAAGAGGCTTTTGAGTTCCTCTTCACTTTCTGCCATAAGGGTGGTGTCATCTGCATATCTGAGGTTATTGATATTTCTCCCGGCAATCTTGATTCCAGCTTGTGCTTCTTCCAGTCCAGCGTTTCTCATGATGTACTCTGCATATAAGTTAAATAAGCAGGGTGACAATATACAGGCTTGACGTACTCCTTTTCCTATTTGGAACCAGTCTGTTGTTCCATGTCCAGTTCTAACTGCTGCTTCCTGACCTGCATATAGGTTTCTCAATAGGCAGGTCAGGTGGTCTGGTATTCCCATCTCTTGAAGAATTTTCCACAGTTTATTGTGATCCACACAGTCAAAGGCTTTGGCATAGTCAGTAAAGCAGAAATAGATGTTTTTCTGGAACTCTCTTGCTTTTCCCATGATCTAGCGGATGTTGGCAATTTGATCTTTGGTTCCTCTGCCTTTTCTAAAACCAGCTTGAACATCTGAAAGTTCATGGTTCATGTATTGCTGAAGCCTGGCTTGGAGAATTTTGAGCATTACTTTACTAGCATGTGAGATGAGTGCAATTGTGCAGTAGTTTGAGTATTCTTTGGCATTGCCTTTCTTTGGGATTGGAATGAAAACTGACCTTTTCCAGTCCTGTGGCCACTGCTGAGT
The DNA here is from genome assembly GCF_014754425.2 of Oryx dammah. Classification (NCBI taxonomy): domain Eukaryota; kingdom Metazoa; phylum Chordata; class Mammalia; order Artiodactyla; family Bovidae; genus Oryx; species Oryx dammah. The sequence continues at coordinate 28,051,654 of NW_024070188.1, forward strand.
TTTCCAAATTTGCTGGCATATTGAGTCAGCATTTTCACAGGATCATCTTCCAGGATTTGAAACAGCCCAACAGGAATTCCATCACCTCTACTCGCTTTGTTCGTAGTGATGCTTTCTAAGGCCCACTTGACTTCACATTCCAGGATGTCTGGCTCTAGATGAGTGATCACACCATCATGATTATCCGGGTCGTGAAGATCTTTTTTGTACAGTTCTTCTGTGTATTCTTGCCACCTCTTCTTAATATCTTATGCTTCTGTTAGGTCCATACCATTTCTGTCCTTTATCGAGCCCATCTTTGCATGAAATGTTCCCTTGGTATCTCGTCTTACGTTGCTAGTGGTATGTAAATGGTAACAGCCACAATACAGAACGATGAAACTATAAAAACAGAGCAACCATGTATTTCACCAGTCCCACTCCTAACAAGATATCTGAAGACAACCAGAACTGAAAGGATCCGGCACCCCAGTGGGCACTACAGCATCACAGCAAACAACCAAGACCTGGAACAACTAAATACCCAGAGACAGGCCACTGAGTAAAGAAGTGGTGGCACATGTCCACAGCGGCAAATATCTCATCAAGAAAAGAATGACACGATGCCAACTGCAGCACAATACCTGAGCTTGTGGTAATCATACTGAGCAACATCAATGGGGAAAAAGAAAGACACATATCACTTCTTGGTGGAATCTGAAAATCCACGCCCATAAACCAACTGACAACAGAACAAAATTAGAGTTACCAGAGGAAGAGGTGAGGGAAGCTACCAATTAGCGGGCTGGGATCAGCAAATCCACAATAATACATATAAACTAGAATAAAATACTACATAAAATATTACATATAAAATAAAAAATCCAAAACTACCTGCTGTATGGCAAGAGAGGTCTATTCTACACTCTGTAATAATCTAAATGAGAAAATAACGCAAAGATGAATAGGTACCTATAGAACTGAAAAAGATTCTCTACACCTACCAAAAACACTTTTTGAAACAACTCTCTAAATTAAAAAATTACATTAATTTAAAAAAACAATAAGTATTGAGACACAATTTATGGGTGTTTCCGCTGGCACATTCCACACTAATTTACATCCAAGAACACCACTCTCACCAGGCTGTGCTTTCTGTTGTAACTAGAGTTGGGCATGAAGAAATCATGCCTTCTTGTGTCCATTTCCCCAGAGGGCAGCTTTAAAAATCAATGCTTCTGTGGGCATACAGCATTCACAAGGACTGTGTGGCTGTAAAACGACACCCACTGTCACTAAATGTCCTGAAGACGGTAATCAAAAAAGAAAACTCAATACATGGCCCACTTTAAAGGAGCCAATTTCAACAAGCCAATTTTATTATCACCGTTTAAATTAAAACAAGAGCACACGAAATGGTGCACAAATTTGCCAGTTTTCAAGAACCATGCAACTCCAAACCGCAATGAGGGCTCAGCTCATTCCAATCTGAATGGGCATCATCAATAAGTCTTCAAAAAATACTGATGGAGAGGGCCTGGACAAAAGCAGAGCCTATAAGGCGATGGTGAGATGACAGTGTTAAAAGTCCTGACACATAACAGTATGCAGGTGCCTTTAAAGGAAAACATGAGAAACCTGTGATCCAGAAGTCCCATGCCTAAGGGAATATCCGAAGAATATTTGAAAAAGGAACATGCATCCTAAGCTGCACTGCATCACCAGTTATGACAGCAAAGGCCTGGAGGCAAAGTGTCCATTGAGAATGAATGCATAGAGACAGTTGTACAGGTCCTCCATGGTACATGACTCACCCATTAAACAAAATGAAAAAAACAACAATTACAGCAACCTACATGGAATCAGTTCTATCCATACTCAGATGGGTGATCAAAAAAAACCAAAAAGCCATATTACATGTTATCAGTTACAGTTGGATTCTGCAAAGTAACCAAGAAAACAACTGACCAAAGAGAAACAGTCACAAAATAGAAAATAAAATTACCATTAAGAAAGGGGAAAGATGTGGGCAAGGGGTAAATTAGGAAGCTGTAGGAACAAACAGAAATCATTACATATAAAGTACATAAGGAAGTCTGGATTAACAAATAGAAAATATTACATATAAAATATATAATCAACAAGGACCTAGGTATACCAAGGGAGGTCAACTCAGCATTCTGTAATAACCTCTATGGAAAATAGTTTGAAGATCAATAGGTATAAGTATATGGGTAAATATAAAATTTTCTGCACACATCCGACATTGTGCATCATTGTTATGTCCCAAAAAACATAAACATTGAATTTAAAAAAGAAGTCACAAGACACAAGTTTTGGAGTGATGGCTTCTGGCACACTTCATCCTATTTTCTAACTTCAAACCACCACGTCCACTGAGGCTCTGGTTGCCAGAGTACCCAAAGTGGGCTCGGAAAAATGCTGCCGCCGTGTGGTCATATCCTGCAACAGCAACTTGAAAATTTTTAAACTTAAGGGAATGGCTACACACACCAGTGGAAAAAGCAAGAGAGTTCCAGAAAAACATCTATTTCTGCTTTATTGATTATGCCAAAGCCTTTGACTGTGTGGATCACAAGACACTGTGGAAAATTCTGAAAGAGATGGGAATACCAGACCACCTGACCTGCCTCTTGAGAAATCTGTATGCAGGGCAGGAAGCAACAGTTAGAACTGGACACGGAACAACAGACTGGTTCCAAATAGGAAAAGGAGTACGTCAAGGTTGTATACTGTCACCCTGCTTATTTAACTTATATGCAGAGTACATCATGAGAAACGCTGGACTGGAAGAAGCACAAGCTGGAATCAAGATTGCCAGGAGAAATATCACTAACCTCAGATATGCAGATGACACCACCCTTATGGCAGAAAGTGAAGAGGAACTCAAAAGCCTCTTGATGAAAGTGAAAGAGGAGAGTGAAAAAGTTGGCTTAAAGCTCAACATTCAGAAAACGAAGATCATGGCATCTGGTCCCATCACTTCATGGGAAATAGATGAGGAAACAGTGGAAACGGTGTCAGAGTTTATTTTTGGGGGCTCCAAAATCACTGCAGATGGTGACTGCAGCCATGAAATTAAAAGACACTTACTCCTTGGAAGAAAAGTTATGACCAACCTAGATAGTATATTCAAAAGCAGAGACATTACTTTGCCAACAAAGGTCCGTCTAGTCAAGACTATGGTTTTTCCAGTGGTCATGTATGGATGTGAGAGTTGGACTGTGAAGAAAGCTGAGCACCAAAGAATTGATGTGTTTGAACTGTGGTGTTGGAGAAGACTCCTGAGAGTCCCTTGGACTGCAAGGAGATCCAACCAGTCCATTCTAAAGGAGATCAGTCCTGGGCGTTCAATGGAAGGACTGATGCTAAAGCTGAAACTCCAGTACTTTGGCCACCTCATGCAAAGAGTTGACTCATTGGAAAAGACTCTGATGCTGGGAGGGATTGGGGGCAGGAAGAAAAGGGGACAACAGAGGATGAGATGGCTGGATGGCATCACTGACTCGATGGACATGAGTTTGGGTGAATTCTGGGCATTGGTGATGGACAGGGAGGCCTGGCGTGCTGCGATTCATGGGGTCGCAAAGAGTCGGACACGACTGAGCGACTGAACTGAACACACACCAGTATTCTTCCCTGGAGAATTTCATGCACAGAGGAGCCTGGCAGGCTACAGTCCATGTGTTGCAAAGAGTTGGACACAACAGAAACTAAAAGATACACACAGGAAACGGGGCTTCCTTGTTGGCTCACACAGTCAAGAATCTGACTGCAATGTGGGAGACTTGGGTTCCACACCTGGCTCAGGAAGTTCCCATGGAGAAGGGAATGGTTACCTACTCCAATATTCTTGCCTGGAGAATGCCATGGACAGAGGAGCCTGGCGGGCCACAGTCCACGGGATGGCAAAGAGTCAGACACAGCTGAGCAACTAACACCTTTACTTTTAGGTGGAGAAAAAAGGACACTCGCAAATGCCTGTGTGATATATAAACAGCCACAGATATAACAATAGGGAACTGACTTTAAAAAGTAAAAACAGAGCTACCATTGAGTTCGGAGTCCAATCCTAACAGGAGATTTGAAAACAACGAGATTTTGAAACATGCACCCAGATGTGCACTTACAATAGTCACCTGCTTGGAGTACCTAAAATGCCCAAGGACAGAAGAATGCTAAAGAAGAAGGGGGCATGTCCACGATGGCATGCTGCTCCATCCCCAAAGGAATGAACAGACACATGTATATGTGTGGCCGAGTCCCTTCGCTGTACACTTGAAACTATCACAAACTGTTAATCGGCTATACCCCAACAAATGATTTGGGGTTAAAAATACAAATTAAAATGTTAATAAAATAAAGAAAATAAAAAATAAAATTAGATGCTCAGTTTGAATGCTTAAAAAAAGATAAAGAACAAGACAGTGTCTACTATAGCAACATACATGGACTTAAGCGTAATCCTCCTGAGTGATGTCAGTCAAAAAACAACAACAACAAATATCATTTATCTGTGGAATCTGAAAACTGATGCCCATGAACCACCTGACAACAGAAAAACAGATTCACAAAACTAGAAAACAAAGTCATTGTCACCGGAAGGGAAATGTGAGACGAGGAATTAGCAAGTGGGATTAACCAATCCACAGCAATGCATATAAAATAGGTAGTCAACAAGGACCTGCAGCTGAGCAAGGGAGGTCTACACAACATTCTGTAGGAACCTATATGAAAAAAGAACCCGAACATATATATATATATAACAGAAAAACATTCTCTACACACAACCAACTCAACATTTTAAAACAAATTTCTCCTTTAAAAAGTAAAAATTAAACTAATTAAAAAACAGTAATTAATGAGACATGAGCTTAGGGGTGTTTGTGCTGGCACCTTCCACACTAATTTACATGCCAGGAACACCACTACCGCTAAAGCTCTGCTTTCTGTAGTAACTAGAGTTGGCCAAAGAATTGATGCTTTTAAACTGTGGTGTTGGAGAAGACTCTTGAGAGTCCCTTGGAAGCAAGGAGATCAAACAGTCAATCGTAAATGAAATCAGTCCTGAATATTCATTGAAAGAACTGATGCTGTAGCTCCAATACTGTGGCAACCTCATGCAAAGAAATGACTCTTTGGAAAAGACTCTGATTCTCGAAAGATTGAAGACAGGAAGAGAAGGGGATGACAGAGGATGAGATAGTTGGATGGCATCACCGACTCGATGGACATGAATTTGAGCAAGCTCTGGAGTTGGCGATGGACAGGGAAGCCTGGCGTGTTGCAGTCCATGGGGTCTCAAAGAGTCCAACACGACTGAGCAAATGAACTGAACTGAACTGAAGAGTTGGGCATGAAGAAATCCTGCCCCCTTGTGGCCACTTTCTAAAACAACAACTTCAAAAATCAATAACCTATGGGCATGCAATATTCACAAGAACTACAGGGCTGTAAATGATACCTTCTGTCACTAAATGTCCTGAAGTAGGTAATCAAAAGAAAAAAAAATTAACTTCTGATCGACTGTCAAGGAATCAACTTCAATAAGTCAATTTATTTCCATTGATAAGAAATAGAAAAGAGCACATAAAATGATGCACAAATTCACCAGTCCTTAGAGACATGCAAATCAAAGCTACAACAAGGGCTCCATCACCAAAGTCTGAATGGCCATCATCAATAAGTCTTCAAAGAATCCATGGTAAAGAGGACCTGGAAAAAAGGAAAACCTCCTAAGGCGCAGGTGGGATGAAATGGGTGCACTCTCTTTAGAGAACAGGATGCAGGTGCCTTTAAAGGAAAACTAGAGTTACGTATGATCCAGCAGCCCCACGCCAATAAGAACATCCAGGGAAAACCAGAATTCAAAGAGAAACATGGCTCCAAAGCTGCACTTTATCCACCAGTTACAAGAGCAAAGACCTGGAAGCCAATAAAGTTTCCATCAAGAGACGAATGCATTAAAGAGGAAGAGATACACGCCCACAATGGAATGAGCCTCAGCCATGAAACAGAAGGATAACACCGAAGAAGCAACCCACACGGACCTAGTTCTAAGCATACAGAGATGTGTTACTCAGAAAAAATGGAAGGATATCATATGGTATCACTTATAGGTGAAATCTAAAAATTAATACCAAGAAACCAACTGACCGAAGACAGAGACTCGCAACAGTCAAATATAAAATTATCATTAACCAAGGGGAAAGATGTGGGTAGGAATAAACGAGGAAATTGGGATTAACAACGGAAACTATTACATACAAAATACATAATCAACAAGGACTTCAGTATTCCAAGAGAAGTCTAATAAACATCCTGTAATAATCTCTATGAGATAAGAATCTAAACATAGATAGAGCTTCCCTGGTGGCTCAGCTGGTAAAGAATCCGCCTGCAGTGCAAGGGACCTGGGTTTGATCCCTGGGTTGGGAAGATCCCCTGGAGAAGTGGAAGGCTGCCCACTCCAGTATTCTGGCCTGAAGAATTCCAGGGACTGTACAGTCCATGGGGTCACAAAGAGTTGGACACAACTGAGTGACTTTCACTTTCAGACACATGTATATGTGCAAATGTAAAAGATTCTGCACACATACAACACAGAGAACGCTGTAAATCACTGTTTATTAAAGCAGAATTACACAGTCAACTAAAAAACACAGCAGTGACAACACTCAAGCTTTGGGGTGTTGCTTCTGGCAACACCGATGTGCAACCCCAAAACCCAACTTTCACTGAACCTTTGTGTGCAAGAGTAGGCAGAGTTGGCACTGAAGACATGCTGCTTTCCTGTGCTGTTTCCACAAAAACAACTTGAAAACTGTTGCTTAGGGGACTTAATATGCAAAAGGGCAGCTGGGCTACAAGATACCTGTCCTCAAAAGTTTTCAGTGAGTCATTATTCTAAAAGAAATCTTTACAAAGGGCAGAGTGTCATCAAGACAATATGAAAAGGCAGAGACTACTGACACTATTTTGTAAAAAAAAAAAAAAAAAAAGGCACATGAAATGATGCACAAAATCACCAATTATTGGAGACATGCAAATCAAGATCATAATGAGGGATCACCTCCCGGCAGTGAGAATGACCACCATCAAGATGTCTGCAAACAATACATGCTAGGCTGCGGGTGGAGAAAAGGAACCTTCTTATGTTGCTGCTTCTGTGAAGTCGCTTCTGCCATGTCTGACTCTGTGCGACCCCAGAGACGGCAGCCCACCAGGCTCCCCTGTCCCCGGGATTCTCCAGGCAAGAACACTGGAGTGGGTTGCCATTTCCTTCTCCAATGCATGAAAATGAAAAGTGAAAGTGAAGTCGCTCAGTCGTGTCCGACTCTTCAAGACCCCATGGACCGCAGCCAACCAGGCTCCTCCATCCCTGGGATTCTCCAGGCAAGAACACTGGAGTGGGTTGCCATTTCCTTCTCCAATGCATGAAAGTGAAAAGTGAAAGTGAAGTCACTCAGTCGTGTCCGACCCTGAGCAACCCCATGGACTACAGCCTTCCAGGCTCCTCTGTCCGTGGGATTTTCCAGGCAAGAACACTGGAGTGGGGTGCACTGCCTTCTCCACTTATGTTGCTAGTGGTATGTAAATGGTAACAGCCACGATACAGAACGATGAAACTGTAAAAGCAGAGCTACCATATATTCCAGCAGTCCCACTGCTAACAGGATAATCAAAGACAACCAGAATTCTTAAAAGAATCTTGCACCCACAATTGAACTACAGCATCACGGCAAACAGCCAAGACCTGGAAGCAACTAAAATGCCCAAAGACAGATGAACTCATAAAGAAGCAGTGGCACACCTCCACAATGGCATAGTGTGCGATCCAGAGGAAGATGAGACAGAGCCGACTACAGCAAAATGCATGGAGCTTGTTGTAATTATACCGAATGACACTTGTCAGGAACAAAGGAGACAAGTATCATTTCGCAGTAGAGTCTGAAAATTCACGCCCATAAACTAGCTGAAAAAAAGAGAATAGATTCACAAAATTAGAAAACAAAATTAGAGTTACCAGAGGGAATGGTGGGTGAAGATATCGATTAGGAGGTTGGGGTTAACAAATCCACAATAATATATATAAAATAGGTAATCAACAAGGACTTGCTGCTGAGCAAGGGAGGTCAACACAACACTCTGTAATAACCTATAGAAGAAAAGAACTCAAAGATCAGTAGATACGTACAGAACTGAAAAGAATTCGGTGAGAAACACTGGGCTGGAAAAAGCACAAGCTGGAATCAAAATTGCCGGGAGAAATATCAATAGCCTCATATATGCAGATGACACCACCCTTATGGCAGAAAGCGAAGAGGAACCCAAAAGACTCTTGATGAAAGTGAAAGAGGAGAGTGAAAAAGTTGGCTTAAAGCTCAACATTCAGAAAACGAAGATCATGGCATCTGGTCCCATCACTTCATGGGAAATAGATGAGGAAACAGTGGAAACGGTGTCAGAGTTTATTTTTTGGGGCTCGAAAATCACTGCAGATGGTGACTGCAGCCATGAAATAATAAGACGCTTACTCCTTGGAAAAAAAGTTATGACCAACCTAGATAGTATATTCAAAAGCAGAGACATTACTTTGCCAACAAAGGTCCGTCTAGTCAAGGCTATGGTTTTTCCAGTGGTCATGTATGGATGTGAGAGTTGGACTGTGAAGAAGGCTGAGCACCGAAGAATTGATGTGTTTGAACTGTGGTGTTGGAGAAGACTCTTGAGAGTCCCTTGGACTGCAAGGAGATCCAACCAGTCCATACTGAAGGAGATCAGACCTGGGTGTTCTTTGGAAGGACTGATGCTAAAGCTGAAACTCCAGTACTTTGGCCACCTCATGTGAAGAGTTGACTCATTGGAAAAGACTCTGATGCTGGGAGGGATTGGGGGCAGGAGGAGAAGGGGACGACAGAGGATGAGATGGCTGGATGGCATCACTGACTCGATGGGCATGAGTCTGAGTGAACACCGGGAGTTGGTGATGGACAGGGAGGCCTGGCGTGCTGCGATTCATGGGGTCGCAAAGAGTCGGACACGACTGAGTGACTGAACTGAACACCTACAAAAAAACACTTTACAAAACAACTTACTAAATTTCAAACTAAAAATTAAATATATTAAAAAAAACAAGTATTGAGATACAAGCTTATGGTTGTTTCTGCTGGCACATTCCCTACAAATTAACACCCAGGAACACCACTTCCTCTAGTTTCTGCTTTCTCTAGTTACTAGAGTTGGGCATGAAGAAATCCTGCTTCCTTGAGGCCATTTTCCCAAACAGCAAGTTTAAATCAATGCTCTGGGCACACAACATTCATAAGGATTGCACAGCTGTAAATGACATGTGCTGTCACTAAACGTCCTAAAGAAGGTAATCGGAAAAAAAAAATCCAATACATGGCCCACTTTCAAGGAGCCAATTTTACAAGACAATTTCATTACCGATGTTAAAAAAAGAAAAAGAACATATGAAATGATGCACAAAATTACCAGTTCTTAGAGCTATGCAAATCTACAACAAGGGTTGATCTCACTAAGTCTAAATGGCCATCATCAATAAATATTTGAAGAAGGCTGGTAGAAAGGGCTTGGAGAAAAGCACAGCCTCCTAAGGTAATGGTGAGACCAAACTGGTAAGAACAGTTATGCAGCTGCCTTTAAAGGAAAATAAGAGCAACCTATAATCCACCAGTCCCATGCCTAAGGGAATATCTGAAGAAAACCAGAATTTGAAAAAGGAACATTCATCCAAAGCTGCACTGCATCACCAGTTACAGCAGCAAAGACTTGCAGGTAAAGCATCCATCGAGAATGAATGCACCAGGAGACAGTTGTCCAGGTCCACAATGGTACATGACTCACCCATTAAATAGGATTAAAAAACAAAAAAACAGGTGCAGCCTCCTACATGGGTACAGTTAACTAAAAAAAAACAACAACATACATATCACCTGATATCCCTTACACATGGGATCTAAAATATAACCAAGAAAAGAAGTGACCAAGAGAAACAGTTACCAAGTAGAAAATAAAAGTGTCACTAAGAAAGGAGAACAATGTGGGGAAGGAGTAAATTAGAGAAACACATAGAAATCATTATATATAAAATACATGAGGAAGTTTGTATTAACATAGAAACTGTTACATTTAAAATATGTAATCAACCTGGTATACGAAGGGAGGTCAACTTAACATTCTGTAATAACCTCTATGGAAAATAACTTGAAGATCAATAGTTATATATATGTAAATATGTTTCTGTACACATCCGACATTATACAACACTGTCATGCCCCAAAACACTAAACATTGAATTTTTTTAAAAAAGATGCGACAAGACACAAGTTTTGGGGTGTTGCTTTTGGTATACATGAGTCTAATTTCCAACCCCAAACCAAGATGTCTACTGAGGCTCTGGTTGCCAGAGTACAGAGTTGGGCTTGGGGAAATGCTGCCACCTTGTGGACATTGCCCACAACACCAACTACAACCTGTTAAGGAGAGGGGAATGGCTACCCACTCCAGTACTCTTGCCTGGGGAACTTCACGCACAGAGGAGCTGGAGAAATCCAGTCCATGGATTGCAAAGAGTCAGACACATCTGAGCAACTAACACACACCACAGGAAATTGGGTGTCCCTGGTGACTGGGACAGTAAAGAATCTGCCTGAAATGCAGGAGGCCTGGGTTCCACACCTGGGTCAAGGTAGATCCCCTAGAGAAGGGACTGGCTATCCACTCCAATATTCCTGCCTGGAGAATTCCATGGGCAGAGGATCCTTGTGGGCTACATTCCATGGGGTGACCAAGAGTCACACAACTGAGCAACTAACACTTTCACTTTAAGGGACTGACATTCCCAACGGTGGCTGGGCTATAAGGTATCCGTCCTCAAAAACCCTCCTAGGTAAGTATTCTAAAAAATTTTCCTTACAAAGTGCTGAATTTCATCAAGGCAATATCAAGAGGTAGAAACTACTCACACTATTTTTTTTTTAAAGCACATGAAATGATGCACAAAACCCACAAATTATTAGAGACATGGAAATAAAAATTACAATAAGGGATCACATTGCAGTGTCAAAATGGCCATCATCGAAATGTCCACAAACAATAAATGCAAGAGAGGGGGTGAAGAAAAGGGCCTGTGGTATATAAACTTAATAGGCACCAGAGATAACAATAGGGAACTGTTTTTAAAAAGTAAAAACAGAGCTACCATCGATTTCACAGCCCCATCCTAACAGCACATTTGAAAACAACCAGATTTCTATAAGAAACGTGCACCCAAACGTGCACTACAGCAGCACCTGCAGTCGCCACCAGCTGGAAGCAACTAAAATGCCCAAGGACAGATAAATGCTAAAGAAGAAAGGGTATGTGTCCACGACGGCATAATATCCAGTCACGAAAAATAATATGTATGACTGAGTTCCTTCACTGTACACCTGAAACTGTCACAAATTGTTAATCAGTTATATCCCAATACAAAATGCTTTGGGGGTTAAAAAGCTAGATAAATAAGTTTTTATTTAAATAAAGAAAATAAAAATAAAATTAGATGTTCTGTTCGAATGCTTAAAAAAAAAAGAGAATGAGAATGAGACAATGTCTACTGCAGAAACAGATGTGAACCTAGGTCTAATATGCTGAGTGATATCAGTGAGATCATCAAAAGGACCTACTATAGAGCAAGGGAGGTCTACACTACACTCTGTAACAACCCATGTGAGAAAAGAAGCCAAAGAGGAATAATACACATAGAGCTGGAGAAGATTCTCCACACAGCGAAAAACATTTTTTAAATAATTAAAAAACAAAAATTAAATTAATAAAAAAACAAATGTTGAGACACAGCTTATGAGTGTACTAGTACATTCCACATGAATTCACACTCAAGAACACCACTCCCACTAGTCTCTGCTTTCTGTAGTAATTAGAGTTGGGCATAAAGAAATTCTGCCTCCTTCTGGGCTTTTTCCCAAACAGCAACTTTAAAATCAATGCTTATGGGCACACAACATTCACAGACAACATGTGCAAATGACACATACTGTTACTAAGTGTCCCAAAGAAGGTAGCCAAAAAATCAACACATGGCCCGCTTTCAAGGAGCCAATTTCAACATGTCAATTTTATTAACACTTTGCTTTTTTTAAAAAAACTTTTTTAATTTGCCAGTTTTTAGGGCCATGCAAATCCATACTACGATGAGGGTTCACCTCATCCCAATCTGAATGGGCATCATCAATAAGTCTTCGAAGAATACTGGTGGAGAGGGCCTGGACCAAAGCAGAGCCTATAAGGCGATGGTGAGATGACACTGGAAAAGTCCTGACACAACAGTATGCAGGTGCCTTTAAAGGAAAACAAGAGAAACCTATGATCCAGCAGTCCCACGCCAAGGGAGTATCCGGAAAAAAACAGAATTCGAAAAAGGAACATGTATCCAAAGCTGCACTGCATCACCAGTTACAGCAGCAAAGGCCTGCAGGCAGTGTCCACCAAGAATAAACGCACAGACAGTGGTACAGGTCCACAATGGTACATGACTCACCCACTAAACAGAATAAAAAATACCAACCACAGCAACCGACATGCTGAAACTCCAATGATCTGGCCACCTGACGTGAAGAACTGACTCAGAGGAAAAGACCCTGATGCTGGGAAAGATTGAGGGCAGGAACAGAAGGGGACGACAGAGGATGAGATAGATGGCTGGATGGCATCATGGACTTGATGGACATGAGTTTGGGTGCACTCCAGGAGTTGGTAATGGACAGGGAGGCCTGGCGTGCTGCGATTCATGGGGTCACAAAGAGTCGGACACGACTGAGCGACTGAACTGAACATAGAAGTAGTTCTAACCACACTCAGAGAGCTAACTCAAAAAAAAAGACATATCACATGGTATCACTCAAAGGTGGATTCTGAAAATTAACCAAGAAAAACAACTGACCAAAGAGAAACAGAGTCACAAAATAAAATAATCATTAAGAAAGTGGAAACATATGCTGCTGCTGCTGCTAAGTCACTTCAGTCGTGTCCGGCTGTGCGACCCCACAGACGGCAGCCCACCAGGCTCCCCCGTCCCTGGGATTCTCCAGGCAAGAACACTGGAGTGGGTTACCATTTCCTTCTCCAATGCATGAAAGTGAAAAGTGAAAGGGAAGTCACTCAGTCGTGTCTGACTCTTAGCGACCCCATGGACTGCAGCCAACCAGGCTCCTCCATCCATGGGATTTTCCAGGCAAGAGTACTGGAGTGGGGTGCCATTGCACGGGGAAGGGGTAAACTAGGAAGTTGGTTTAACAAATAAAAACTATTACATGTAAAATACATAAGGATGTTTAGATTAACAAATAAAAATTATTACATATAAAATATACAATCAACAAGGACCTAGGTATACCAAGGGAGATCAACCCAGCATTCTGTGATAACCTCTATGGAAAATAATTTGAAGATCAATAGATATGTGTATATGTGTAAATATAACAGTTTTGTACATATTCAGCTTTGCACATCACTGTTACACCCAATAAAACCTAAACATTGAATCAGAAAAGAAAGAAGCGACAAGACACACATTTTGAGGTGTTGCTTCTGGCACATTTTGGTCTAATTGCCAACCCCAAATCATTATGTCCACTGAGGCTCTGTTTGCCAGAGAACCCAGATGCGGTTTGGAAAATGCTGCCACCTTGTGGCTATATTGCACAACAGTTCAGTTCAGTTCAGTTCAGTCGCTCAGTCGTGTCCGACTCTTTGCGACCCCATGAATAGCAGCACGCCAGGCCTCCCTGTCCATCACCATCTCCCGGAGTTCACTCAGACTCACGTCCATCGAGTCAGTGATGCCATCCAGCCATCTCATCCTCGGTCGTCCCTTTCTCCTCCTGCCCCCAATCCCTTCCAGCATCAGAGTCTTTTCCAATGAGTCAGCTCTTCACATGAGGTGGCCAAAGTACTGGAGTTTCAGCTTTAGCATCAGTCCTTCCAAAGAAATCCCAGGGCTGATCTCCTTCAGAATGGACTGGCTGGATCTCCTTGCAGTCCAAGGGACTCTCAAGAGTCTTCTCCAACACCACAGTTCAAAAGCATCAATTCTTCGGTGCTCAGCCTTCTTCACAGTCCAACTCTCACATCCATACATGACCACTGGAAAAACCATAGCCTTGACTAGGCGGACATTTGTTGGCAAAGTAATGTCTCTGCTTTTGAATATACTATCTAGGTTGGTCATAACTTTTCTTCCAAGGAGTAAGCATCTTTTAATTTCATGGTTGCAGTCACCATCTGCAGTGATTTTGGAGCCCCCCAAAATAAAGTCTGACACTGTTTCCACTGTTTCCTCATCTATTTCCCATGAAGTGATGGGACCGGATGCCATGATCTTCGTTTTCTGAATGTTGAGCTTTAAGCCAACTTTTTCACTCTCCTCTTTCACTTTCATCAAGAGGCTTTTTAGCTCCTCTTCAATTTCTGCCATAAGGGTGGTGTCATCTGCATATCTGAGGCTATTGATATTTCTCCCGACAATCTTGATTCCAGCTTGTGTTTCTTCCAGTCCAGCGTTTCTCATGATGTACTCTGCATATAAGTTAAATAAGCAGGGTGACAATATACAGCCTTGACAGCAACTTGAAAATGTTACGGAGAAGGGAATGGCTACTCCAATGTTCTTACCCAGAGAATTCTGTGGAGAGTGAAGCCTGGAGGGTTTGAGTCAAAGGGTCACAAAGAGTCAGACACAACTGAACAACTAACACACCCACACAGGAAACTGGGTTTCCCTGGTGTCTCAAACTGTAAAGGAATGGGCCTGCAAAGCGGGACAGCCTGTTTCCATACCTGGGTCAGGAAGATCCCATGGAGAAGGGGAACTGTTACACACTCCAATATTCTAGCCTGGAGAATTCCATGGACAGAGGAGCCTGGAGGGCTACATTACATGGGATTACAAAGAATCGAACACAACTAAGCGACTAACACTTTCACTTTATGAGGACTAATATTCACAAGGATGACTGGACTTAAGATATGAGCCCTCAAAAACTGTCTAGGGTAAGTATTCTAAAAAATATATATATATTTTTTTAACAAAGGGCTGTATTTCATAAGACAATATCACAAGGTAGATACTACTCACATGATTTTTTTTAAAAGTACATGAAATGATGTACAAAGTCACAAATTATTAAAGACATGGAAATCAAAACTACAATGAGGAATCACAGTCAAAACTACCATCATCAAAATGTCCACAAATAATAAATGCTAGAGGAGGGGTGGAGAAAATGCCAGTGGCATACAAATGGTAACAGCCACGAGACAGAACAATAGGGAATTGTCTTTAAAAGGTTGATGTATGGCAAAAACCATCACAGTATTGTAAAGTAATTATCCTCCCATTAAAATAAATTAATTTTTTTAAAAAGGTAGAAACAGAGCTACCATAGATTTGAGAGTCTGATCCTAACAGGATATTCAAACAGAACCAGACTTCTAAAAGAAACTGGCACCCAAATGTCCACTACAGCAGCACTTACAGTAGCCAAAATAATAGTTATTAATAATAACTAAATTAATTTAAAACCAGTAAGTGATGAGACCCAAGATCAGGTGTTTGTGCTGGCACGCTCCACACTAATCTACACCCAGAAACACCACGACCACGATGGCTCTGCTTTCCGTGGTAACTAGTTGGGCATGAAGAAATCCTGCCGCACTGTGGCTGTTTTCCAAAATAGCAAGTTTAAAATCAGTGCTTATTGGGCATGCAATATTCACAAGAGTTGTGGAGTTGTAAATGATAACCTTCTGTCAATAAATGTCCTGAAGCAGGTCATCCAAAAAAATTCAACACGTGGTTGACTTTCAGGGAGCCAACTACAAGTCAATTTTATTATCACCATTTAGTTAAAGAAAAGAACACATGAAATGGTGCACAAATTCCCCTCTTCTTAGAGACAAGGAAATCAGAACTACAGTGAGGCCTCACAACGCCAAGGCCTGAATGGCCATCATCAATAAGTCTTCAAAGAATCCACAGTGGAGAGGGCCTGGAGAAAAGGAAAACTTCCTAAGAGGCAAGTGGGATGAAACTGGCTGCACTCCCTGCATGTAGGTGCTTTTAAAGGAAAACTGGAGCTACCTACATGATCCACAGTCCCAGGCCTATGAGAAAATCCAGGGGAAACCAGAATTCAAAAAGGAACATGATCCAAAGCTGTACTGCACCACCACTTACAAGGCCAGAGACCCGGAAGCCAACAAAGTTTCCATCGAGAGATGAATGAATTAGGAAGAAGTGGTGTGTGTCCACAATGGAACGAGACTTAGCCATGAAACAGAAGGAAATAATACCAGTTGCAGGAACCCACATGGACCTAGTTCTAAGCATACTGAGAGATGTTACTCAGAAAAAACAGATACATTTCACTTAAAGGTAAAATGTAAAAATTAATATCAAGAAACCAACTGACCAAAGACAGACAGACTCACAGCAGTCAAAAATATCATTACACAATATCATTACACAATATAAAAAATTATCATTACACAAGAGGAAAGATGCTGGGAAGGAATAAATGAGGAAATTGGGATTAACGAATAAAAACTATCACATACAAAATATATAATCAACAAGGACTTGAGTATACCAAGAGACGTCTACTCAACATTCTGTAATAATCTCTATGAGATAAGACTTTTAAGATCAAGTGATATATGTATATGTGCAAATGTAAAAGATTCACACCGTATATCACTGTTACTCAAAGAAAAACTATACATAAAACTAGGAAAAAAAAAAAAAGGAGGCAACAAGATCCAAGCTTTGGGGTGTTGTTTCTGGCACAATCCAGTCCAATATACAACCCAAAACCACGACTTCCACTGAGGCGCTGTTTGTTAAAGGAGGCCGAGTTGGGCTTTGAAGAAATGCTGCCGCCTTGTGGCCGTTTAACGCAAAAACAACTTGAAAACTGCTGCTTAAGGCAATGGCACCCCACTCCAGTACTCTTGCCTGGAAAATCCCATGGACGGAGGAGCCTGGAAGGCTGCAGTCCATGGAGTCGCTGAGGGTTGGACACAACTGAGCGACTTCCCTTTCACTTTTCACTTTCATGCATTGGAGAAGGAAATGGCAACCCACTCCAGTGTTTTTGCCTGGAGAATCCCAGGGACGGGGGAGCCTTTTGGGCTGCTGTCTCTGGGGTCCCACAGAGTTGGATACGACTGAAGTGACTTAGCAGCAGCAGGGGACAATATTCGAAAGGATCGCTGGACTGCAAGATACCTGTCCTCAAAATTTTCAGTAAGTATTCTAAAAGAAATCTTTACAAAAGGCAAAGTGTCATTAAGACAATATGAAAAGGCAAGTACTACTGACACTAATTTTTTTAAAAATCACATGAAATGATGTACAAAGTCACAAATTATTAGAGACATGCAAATCAGAAGGGATCACCTTCTGGTGTTCAGAATGGCCATCATCAATATGTCTACAAATAATAAATGCTAGAGTAGGCATGGAGAAAAGGGGATCCTCTTACACTGCTAAGTAAGTAAGTGTTAGTCACTCAGTTGCGCCTGACTCTTTGTGACCCTATGGACTGTAGCCTGCCAGGCTCCTCTGTCCACGGGATTCTCCAGGAGTATATGAATGATAATGGTACAATACAGAACTATGAAACTGTAAAAACAGAGCTACCATATATTTCATCAGTCCCACTCCTAACAGGATATTCATAGACAAACAGAATTCTTAAAACAAAAACAAAAACAAAAACCTTGCACCCAAATGTACCCTACAGTACTACTTCCAATAGCCAAGACCTTGAAGCAAGAGAAATGTCCAAGGACAGATGAATGCATTAAGAAAGAGTGGTACCTGTCCACAATGGCGTATTACTCCGTCATGAAAAAGAAAGAATGAGCCAACTCCTATCGCAGCAACATGCATGAAAGTAGCTGTCATCATACCGAGTGATGTAAGTCAGAAAAAAAAGACAAATATCACATATTGGTGGAATCTGAACACTGATGCCCATGAACCAACTGACAAAAGAAAAATAGAGTCTCCAAATTAGAATACAAAATTATGGTTACCAGAAGGGAAGGGTGAGGGAAGGTATCAATTGGGAGGTTGGGATTAACAAATCCACAATAATACACATATAACAGGTAATCAACAAGGACCCATCGTGTAGCAAGGGAGTTCTACTCAACACCCTGTTGCCACCTATTTGAGTAAAGAATCTATATGTTGAACTAAAAAAGATTCTGTACACCTATAATAAGCACAACATATTAAATCAACTTTACTGCAATAAAACATAAAAATCAGAGTGAATTCTAAAGAAGTAATAGTGAGATCCACTGTACCTGAGCGTGATGAGAAAAACACTGTTTTGAGTGGTTCCTAGGCATTTTTCAGTACTCGTCCCTGCTCACACCAACAGCGTGGACATTTAGATGAACCAGTGAGCTGAGGAGTCCTACCATAAATTCCTGGTTTGCTTTTCCCAGAGCACCTTTTAAAATAGCCACTTAGAGGTAAGCCCTCAATAAGTTAGTGACCTCCACTCCAACCACCTTAAAGGTACAAATGTGTCTGTTACCCTGCTTTCTATCTCCTGTCCACATGTGACCTGAGACAGAGGCCAGCCCCTCCCCTGGCTCATATTGCTTCCCTGGCCTACACTTCTGAGACATGTCAGTAAGAGACAACAGGCTAAAGGTGGTAACATTCTAAGGCAATATTGTTAAGGGATAAACAAAGCTGTGGAACATGTATCCAATGGATGAGTACTCAAGAAGAAGAAGCTAACTACTGTCACACACAACATGGCATCAAAGACATGATGCCAAGCAAAAGACACTAGACTCAAGACAGTATGCACAATTCTATTCACATAGAATTCTTTAACGGGCATATCTAATCTAACATTTAAAAAACAGAATATTAATTGCCAGGAAGGAAGGGACAGGTGACCAGATATGGACACAAGGGAATTTTCTGTGACAACACAGGGGTGTGGTCACACATGTATGCTTCTGTCCAAATTCTGTAGCTTAGATTTGTGCATTCAATTTATGTAAATTTTAAAGAAAAAGAACCATATAAAATATATGTGGTGGGTGGGAAGTGGAACAAGTTATAGGTAATAGAGGATGACAGAATGTTGGTAATTTTGGAGCTGGGTGATGGCTAGATGGGAGTTTATTGTTCTGTTTATTATTCTACTTTGTATTTTCTTGAAATTTCCATATTAAAGCTGAAACAAAAAACCAAAGACATTATCCACAAGCCCTATGTTTATCTGATTCATCTGAAATACAATTACTCTGTCAAATTGCTGTAAAAATTTCTAGTCATTTACTCTCAATTTATATATGCAATTTGTTGCCATCCAGTTACACACTATCTGCGCCTGGCACCAGTTACCAGCCCACACCATCCAATGTCCTAACCTTTCTTTGCCTCATTTTTTCCTTCACCAAATAATAATAGTAATAGCAACAATATTTGCCTCAGAAGTTTTATGAGGATTAAATAATGAACTATGTAGAGTGTTTTGACCAGTGCGTGGACTATATAACTCTTCCAAGAGTATTAGCTACTATTCTCATTAATACAACCTGCTACCATTTTTTAAAATTCCTTGGATCTATTTAGTTGCCAGTAATTAAATGGCAACTTAAGAGATGCAGAGTTTCCTCTTCTCAGAATGGGAGCCACTGAAGTTTCTAAGCAGAAGAGCCCTATAATATGAATTTTGCTTTAGAAAGGACATTCACATATCAGCCAGTCCTCAGACATGCTAGGCTTAATGGGCTGAAATTGATGTGTTTTAAACATAGTATGTATGTTTCTAACTAGGGACATTGATTAGCATTTGTACAGAAAGCAGAAGCTTTTGTTTCAAAATGATACTTCTGCATGGCTCTCCTCAGGGGGAAGGTATCTGCATACACAGTATATTAGGTAAGTTCATCTTCTGGTCTGGATCTAATCAGATGAAGCCGTCACCAAAATTAACTTAAGGCCAACATTGTTTCTACATTAATGATGACCTCAGGCAGACAAGCTTTTACGACCCTGTTATAACCAAGAAAGTATTAGGATAAGTACCTTCCTATACTCTCCTATCTAATAGAGACAGCCCACGTTCGACTGATGGTGCCTCAATTTTAGGGAACTAGTGGTATTGGAGAAGACTCTTGAGAGTCCCTTGGACTGCAAGGAGATCCAACCAGTCCATACTGAAGGAGATCAGACCTGGGATTTCTTTGGAAGAAATGATGATAAAGCTGAAACTCCAGTACTTTGGCCACCTCGTGCGAAGAGTTGACTCATTGGAAAAGACTCTGATGCTGGAAGGGATTGGGGGCAGGAGGAGAAGGGGACGACAGAGGATGAGATGGCTGGATGGCATCACTGACTCGATGGACGTGAGTCTGAGTGAACTCCGGGAGATGGTGATGGACAGGGAGGCCTGGCGTGCTGCTATTCATGGGGTCGCAAAGAGTCGGACACGACTGAGGGACTGAACTGAACTGAGTAACCTAAAAACGAGTCTGCTTATTCTACGAGTAACTATTTTCATGGCGATTTGACGAAATAAAATAAAATGTGTTGGAAAAGTCAAGTGAAAAGCAAAACAATGTTACCCAAACAAACCGACTGTCTTTAAAGAAAATGTTTTTCCTTCCTTTCAGATCAAGAGAAATACGTCAGCAAGTACAGCGCACGTAATTAACATCAATCTCAGCAATGCTATGCCATGATCAAAAATACTCTCCATACCCCTGCCTGTACTGCAACCAGTGAACTGCAGAACTCTTAAGCCTTTCTGAAAGTTGAAAAGAATTCAGTAACTCGTATAAAGCGCCATTAACAGTTTCTGAGATACCACAAACACCTGTTGCCCGTGTGCTCCGACCGTGGCTTTTTAAGTGGAAATGTTTGCATGCAAAAGCAGCAGTGCCCAGGGTGCGATTACAAGGCGAAGACTGCCCCTACCCCCACCCCCAGCCCCGGACACATTCCCCTCTGCGGGGATAAGGGAACTGAGAAAATGGGGGGAGCAAAGGGGGAGAATGCTGTCTCTGCCCCACACCTACTCGGCCGCCATCCTCCCGCCGGCGCCCCACGGCGCGGGGTACTCACAGCTCTAGTCTCATACAGGACCAGCTTCTGAACCGAGCTGATGATGGGGGCAGCAGCCGCGGGCATGGCTCGAGCTAATATGGGGCCCCCACGGCAGGGCACCAGGCCGCGGCCCAAACTGCGGCAGCCTCTGGGCTGCCCCCAAAAGATTCGACGAGGAGACGCCTAAGAAGCTGGACTCCAGCTTCAGCCGGGGAAAACACTGCTGGACGCTAAATTTATAAGGGAATAGCTAATACGGTTCAGGTGTTTCCGGATCCCTACGCCCCACCTCCAGGCAAGCCCCGCCCCAGACGCGCGGGGGCGGGGCTGGAGGATTTACCAAGGAGACGTGGTGTAGCTTTCCAGAACCTGCGTGCTGCCGGGGAAGGAAGCAAAGAGCGCCATATTTGATGCTGGCAAGAGGAAAAGTGGGAGGGGAAGAGCGTTGCAGGTTTAGATGAATTTCTCGCTTCTGTGGTCCTTCTCTTTGGAAAAGTGGATAATTTGGGACTGGATTGCTTCTTTTGAAGCGGTTCTCCGAGTTACGGACAGATTCATTCCCAAGTTGGTCTGTTTTCCCTGCCTACTTCCACTTCTGCCCTTATATTCCTGGATAGCTACTGTGTTCTTTCACTGTCTGTTTTTCCCTCCCGTCTCTTTGTTGTCTATTTTTACCCTTAGGAGAATCAACAGAATTCATATTATCCAGAGGGTGTGTGGTTCAGGTAATTTCTTTTAACCACCTAAAGTTGGAAATTTCCAACTTTGCCACATATTTGTTTGTGCATAAGTTTAACCATTTCTAAATTTTAAAAGTGAATTGCGGAGTGTAACGGTGTAGCAATGGCTTTGGAGTTCTGCGTTAAAAGATTTCTTTCTTCTGATGTACGTGAACATAGACAATGCATGTACCCTCCTTGATCGTCACCTTCCATATTTGTGAAAAGGAGGGTATTATAATTATGAATACAAAATTGGGTACAAAAGTGAATATTTAATAAAAAGAGAAAACGTCAGTAAATCATAGACCCCCATCCATAGGTCCCGCCCCCCAAGAGGCTTTGCGCTCTTCTCGGCCTTGGGTTCCCTCGACAACCGCTCAACAGATCCCTTGGCAACCGCTCAACAGACTGTCCAGGGAGCCGGCTTCGGCCAAACGGTGGGGTCTGCCGGGGTCTGCTGAGCCCAGGTAAGTAGGGGTCGGAATTCACCTCTCAAATGCATGTTGGTGTTGCATGAATGGAATCCCACCTCCTGCGGGGACGCCAAACCAGTGCCTTTTCTTGCAAAACTAAACTGGGATCTCCATAAACCCCGCTTTTTAAACCCACTTCCCTTTTCAGGGGATAATGTCTTCATTCCGCAGATATTTACTGAGCACCTACTGTGAGGTGTTAGATGTACTGGAATGGCAGCTAACCTAGCCTAGGTAGAAGTGCTAGGTTTCCCAGGAGGTGGGCCCCCTGTTAATCGCAGAACTCACTGCTAGAGGATTTTCCAATTGCTAAGTGTGTTCCCTTCAGTTGCTCAGTTGTGTCCGACTCTTTGCAACCCACTCCATGGACTGCAACACACTGGACTTCCCTGTCCATCACCAACTCCCAGAGCTTGCTCAAACTCATGTCCCTTCAGTCGGTGATGCCTTCCAACCATCTCATCCTCTGTCATCCCCTTCTCCTCCTGCCTTCAATCTTTTCCCAGCATGCAGGGTCTTTTCCAATGAGTCAGTTCTTTGCATCAGGTGGCCAAAGTATTGGAGCTTCCATTTCAGCATCAGTCCTTCCAATGAATATTCAGGACTGATTTCCTTTAGGATTGACAGGTATGATCTCCTTGCAGTCCAAGGGACTCAAGAGTCTTCTCCAACCACCACAGTTCAAAAGCATTAATTCTTCAGCGCTCAGCTTTCTTTATAGTCCAACTCTCACATCCATACATGACTACTGGAAAAACCCCTGTCTAGCTCTAACTAGACAGACCTTTGTTGGCAAAGTAATGTCTGCTTTTAATATGCTGTCTAGGTTTGTCATAGCTTTTCTTCCAAGGAGCAAGCGTCTTTTAATTTCATGGCTGCAGTCACCACCCACAGTGATTTTGGAGCCCTAAACAATAGTCTGTCACTGTTTCCATTGTTTCCGCATCTATTTCCCATGAAGTGATGGGACTGGATGCCATGATCTTAATTTTTTGAATGTTGAGTTTTAAATCAGCTTTTTTTTTTTTTCACTCTCTTTTTCACCTTCATCAAGAGGCTCTTTAGTTCCTCTTCATTTCTG
This sequence comes from Oryx dammah, assembly GCF_014754425.2. NCBI lineage: Eukaryota > Metazoa > Chordata > Mammalia > Artiodactyla > Bovidae > Oryx > Oryx dammah. Next base: position 28,075,099 of record NW_024070188.1, read on the forward strand.
CATTAGAGTGGTGTCATCTGTATACCTGAGGTTGTTGATAATCTTGATTCCAGCTTGTGAGTCATTCAGCCAGGCATTTCCATAATGTGCTCTGCATATAAGTTAAATAAGCAAGGTAACAATATACAGCCTTGACATACCCCTTTCCCAATTTTGAACCAGTCTATTGTTTCATGTTCTGTTTTAACTGTTGCTTCTTGACCCACATTCGGGTTTCTCAGGAGTGAGGTAAGATGGTCTGGTATTCCCATCTCTTTAAGAATTTTCAACAGTTTGTTGTGATCCGCACAGCCAAAGGCTTTAACATAGTCAATGAAGCAGAAGTAGGTGTTTTTCTGGAATTCCCTTGGTTTCTCTATGATCAAACGAATGTTGGCAATTGGCTGTTGGCCCCACTGAAAACTGATAGCTTTCCAAGGAGGGATTCCACGCTTCAGTCATGTCCAACTCTTTGCGACCCTACGGACTGCAGCCCACCAGTCTCCTCTGTCCATGGGATTCTCCAGGTGAGAATATTGTAGTGGGTTGCCATGCCCTCCTCCAGGGGATCTTCCCAACCCAGGGATTGAACCCAAGCCTCTTACATCTCCTGCATTGGCAGGCAGGTTCTTTACCACTAGCTATACCTGGGAAGCCCAAGGTGACAGCTTTCCAAGTCACCCCTTAAATGAATCAGAACAGTATTGCCAAATGTTTTACATGCTGCCTCCAAAAACTAAAGACACTTACAAAATATTGCACTTCCCTTTTAGAAGTAGAAGGTGTAAGGTATAGTAATTTGTACTTTACATTGGAGAGAATGTCTCAGAATGCCCCAGACAACTGGCCACTGGCCTTTGAAAACTTCACCAATGTATTATAACAGGTTCTTGAGTCTTTAAAGGTTTATTTCCCACTTTTTACTGCTCATATATCTTATGAGGGCATCTAGAACACTGGCTATTTCCTGCTCACCAGGCCTGGTATTGTCAATACTGTGGATCGAGCAGGAGAGTCCTGGGGTAAGACTAAATGTCCACTGCTGACTGTTCTTTGTAAATACAAACTGCTTCTGACCCTCCTCCTTGGTGTGTATTGAAAAAAATACATTTTCCAGTTGACTAGCTACATATCAAGTACAAGAAACTGTGTCCCTCTAGAAAAAGGGCTCTGCACAGCAGTTGAAATTAGGGCTGCCCCTTGGTTAAGTTTACAGTGGCCCAATATTATCAGTAATGATCCGTCTGGTTTTTGCAGAAATTCAAACTACAGAATTAAACAGGACTGTGCATCTTTTAAGGGCTTCTCTGGAGGCTCAGTGGTAAAGAATTCACTTGCCAATGCAGGAGACACAACTTCGATCCCTGGGTTGGGAAGATCCACTGAAGAAGGAAATGGCAACCCACTCCAGTATTCTTGCATGGGAAATCCCATGAACAGAGGAGCCTGGTGGGCTACAGTCCATGGGGTCACAAAAGAGTCAGACACAACTGAGCAACTATACAACAACATGCTGCTGCTAAGTCGCCTTGGTTGTGTCTGACTCTTCACGACCCCATGGACGGCAGCCTACCAGGCTCCTCCGTCCATGGGATTTTCCAGGCAAGAGTACTGGAGTAGGTTGCCATCGCCTTCCCCGATAAAACAATATGATGCATCTTTTAAACAGTTTGGGGGTAGCACTCTTCCATTCCATTCAGAATGATTTACTATTGTTTATCTTGGCCAGAAGCTAAGGAATGGTTATGCAGTTTCAGAAGTTTCCACTTGCCCTTTTCTACACAGTGACCCTTACTCTACAGTTAGCGTTCCCCAGTGAAGGTTTTGCCAGCTGCAGTCCCTGTTATGCACTCAAGAACCATGAAAATAACCACTGAGTGATCCTGCAAACACTTTGGATGCACTGTAAGATAGATAGACTTGAGCCAAGGCCCCATTTGTCACTGGTTCTCCATTTGCCCTCATTCTAACAGGAGGCTATGATGGCACTTTGGATCTGCTGGTGTTGATGTCAGCTCAGACCCTGTGTCCTATAGCTTGTGAAAAAGGAGAATATTCCTATATCCAGAGTATCTGTTTCTCTGGTTAATGGTTGTAGGTTCTCTTCGAGAAGGGCTGGGGAATCCCTATTATCAGTACTTGTTATGGAGTTCGTAGGCTCCATCCTCGAGGGCTCCTTGCCTTCCCTTCGGTAAATTGGCTCTGGAATCATGAACAAGGAATGATGATTTCCACTGTGGCTACTGACATCAGCCTTTGGTTCATTTGCCCTGTGTCATTTTAGAAATGTAAGGTAACCAACATTTTCATTGACTGTTTATCTGTCTCACCCCTAGAAAGTCCATGTTTATCCACACTGCCATAGATCTCTGTGAGTCCTATTTGTTCCCATTTTGGGTTTGCTGCCCAGTGTAGTAATTATGCCTACTTTGTTTCTGACAGTCAATTGCTACCACCTGGGCTCTGCTCTTCCAGACCCTGTCAGCCCCTTTGACACACGAGAAACCAGTATCATAGCAGCCTCTCCCTTACCTTAAATCCTGGCCCCCAAAAAGGACAGCCACCTCTGAGCTTCTTAATGACAGTGCCCCCTTACTAGCTTATTCTTTAATGTCATAATGAGAAGAGGATACTCTGGCCATCCCAGAGAGTAAAGTTGGCTCATGGTTCTCTGGCCTAACATAAAAAATCTATTTAACATGTCACTTCCATGAGTATTTAACACCTTTCTCTATGCCCTCTAAGGCAGTCTGGCATTTTCACCTCATTTACTATAGTCTATTGGTTTTTCCCAAGCATCAAGTAACCTTACCAGCAGTGAAAATTAGGACTTGCTCTAGGTGTCCTAGCTAGGATGTTAAACTATGAGTAGTGTGAGAGAGCCCACATATCAACCAACTCCTATCCAGTCTACATTCCCCCCACCTGGCACCCTCAAGATCTTTCCTAGGCATTTTCTCCTGGTTCCTATTGGTACATCACAGTCAGGCCCTGAGCTCTTCAGTTGCATAACTTTCTTCCTATCCAGTGCCTCCGGTTGGGCTGGGCTGACACTTAACCGCAGTTACTGCTCTAGAAGTTATGAGAGAAAATAAAGGTAGACCTTGTAAAGGTCAAGCTTGTTTTCTGAGGCATCTGCCTCAGGTAAGGCAAGGAGAAGCTGCTCTTTTCCAGATATGAGAAAACTACTTCTGTTAATGCAGAGCATTTGGGGTTCAAGACTCAAGGTACTTAGACATCCAGCTACATATCTCCATCCCAGGCTTTAGGGCCTTGATTTTACTGTATTTTATGGAGACTCCTTAATAAATGCATGATCTCTTGAAAACGTTTAGATGCGTTTTCCCCTTTACAACTACATTTTATACTAATTTTCCTGGTGTTTTTTTTTTCTAATCTTGAAATTTTAGGCCTTTAGTTCATGAAGTTTTCATCTCAATTTTTTAATATATTAGTAATATTTCTTACTACATCTTGTTTCATATTGTCATCTTAAAATAATATTGGTATTTTAAGCCCATTCGAATATTCTTAACTTCCACAGAAAATGTAACCATATCACACTTACCTGGAAGAATATAGTTCCCTCTGGCTTCCCCAGCGGCTCAATGGTAAAGACTCTACCTGCAGTGCAGCAGACGCAGGAGATGCGGGTTCAGTCCCTGGGTTGGGAAGATCCCCTGGAGAGGGAAATGACAACCCACTCCAGTGTTCTTGCCTGGAGAATTCCATGGACAGAGGAACCTGGCGGGCTACTCTCCATGGGGTCACAAAGAGTCGAACACAACTGAAGTGAACTGAGCGCGCACACACACACACACATATTCCCCTCTAATACATTTTTCATGGTTCCATGAGCAATTTCCCAGACCACTAGGACAAAGTTTTGGTCCATCTTTCATGGAAAGTCTGCTCATTAAAATATTTTCATAAGGTTTTATAACTTTTCCATAAAGGGCTTGTATATCTTTTGTTCTGTTTAATCCCAATTAAATTATTAGTTTATGTTTTTGCTGCTAAGTCATATTTGTCTTCGGTTACACTTTCTAGCTATTTTTGATTTATAGAAATACAACTGAATTTTGTATAATGATTTTGAATTCAGCAAACTGGACTATTTTATTAATTCTTAAAATTTATCTGTGGTATATTTGAGTTTTCTATGTAAACAATCATATCATCTGGAAATAATTACAGCTTTGTCTTAAAAAAGAATATTTTAAGTATTTAATCATTAGATATAATGGTTATCTTTTTGTCATACACTGTACCAATAAAAGAACTTCTATTCTTAGTAGGTAAGAGGTTTATCTTTTAGTGATCATTAAAGGGTGCTGAATTATTTCAGACTTCTATTAAGATGATCATATAGTTTTTCTCCTTAAATTTATTTTAATATGAAAATTAATTTTCCCATATTAAACTGTCCTTGAATTCCTGGGGAAACCCAACTTAGTGTAATCTTATCTTCTTCATATATTGCTAAATTCAACTTGCTAATACTTTGGTTAGGATTTTTTAGAATCTTGTTCATGAATGAAATGGGCATATAATTCTGCTTTTTTGCACTATTCTCTGGTTTATGTATAGAGGTTATATGAGACCCATAAACTGATATAAGAAGTCTCCACTTTATCATTTTTCTGAAAGACTGTCTATATAGTTATAAGACTTGGAGCACTTCAATAAAACCATCTGGTTTCCTTGTGGGAAGACTTATAGTTACTGATTCCATTTCTTTAACGGTTATAAAAACACTCACATTTTTCTCTTTTTCTTAAGAAGCTGATTTTTCTAGTAATGTCAGTTTTGCTTAAGTTTTCAAATTTATTTGGGATAACTTTATGATAGCATCTTATTATCTATCTGTAGCATTATTTTCTCTATTTTGCTTCCTTCTATGTCTAATATTATTTGATCAAGTAGACAGTAAATCAGTAAGCATTATGGAAGACTTAACCAATGAAATTCACAAACTTGATGTCAACATTTAAAGAATACTACATCAAACAAATATAAATTGTTTCTTCTTCTCAAAGATTTAGGGAATTTTTTTTTAATTTATCATGTGCTAGCCCATAAGACAAGACTCGACAAATTTCAAAGAATTATTATAACATGGAGAATATTCTCTGACTGTAATGAAAGAAATAAAAAACAAAAACATAGGAAAATCTTAGTTTTGAGAAGTGAGAAAACACACCTCTAAAAAACTAATGTCTGATATTGTCTGTGCTTTCTATCGTCTGTTCTTGATCAATCGATAGAGTTTTCTATTTGTAAATCTTTTCAAAATACCACTATTTAGCTTTGTTGACCTTCTTTTTATAATGTTTATTTTCTAATTTATTAATTTTTTAAATATTTTTCCTATTTATCTTTTTCTAACTTCTTAAATCTTAAGCTTATATATTTTGTTATATATTAGTTTCATTGTTTTTCAGTTCTACATATTTTCTCATTTCCATTAGGATTTCCTTTAGAGCCACTAGTAGGCCCTACATACATACCCATAGACAAATTTTTGTGTGTGTATACATATAGCATTTAATTTGATATTTTTAAGTGTCTACTATTGAGCTTTTTGGGGGTGATTGTGTGTACACTAATTTGACCTTCAATAGAATACACGCATCAAAACATGTATGTGTATATGTACATGTGTGTATTTTTTCCTTAATTTAGCCTTTCAAAGAGACTTTATTTTAGCTGTCTTTTATGTAACATATATTGGCTTTTGCTTTCTGTCTCAAACTATGAACCAAGTATTGTTTTAATAGATCAGTTTAACTTATTTGCCATTACTGGCAAAACCCATCTCTCATTGAAGTGAAATGGCTTCTGAGCTTAGTAAATTCACAAAATATTCTAGTTCTCCCCAACCTGCCTGCCTATTTCTCCTAAATTAGGCCCTTTAACAATCTTACTCTTTCTTACTATAGTGTTTTGTATTATGACTTCTCAAGAGAAGACAGAAAAGCATCCTTTTGTGGATATATTTAACGAAGATGAAGCTGATATAAACTTTATGTTGTCTAAACCTGTTTGCTTTGTTGTATTTGGGAAACCAGTAAGTTATCTCTTCTAACTTATTATTTAATGTAATTAAAAATTTTTTAAGTCATAATCTAATGTTACTATATAAGAATGAAAACCACATAATGTGCTAATTTTTTAATTGTTTTTTAGACTTTCATGGTATGACTTGAACTCTGAAATAGTACTGGTTGTAAATTATAACTTTCTCTCCTCTTGTCACTATTACTGAAAAGGAACCTAAGTTATATTTATCTTTGCTTTTATATTATGAAAAAATTAACTCATCAAAGCACTGCTCTATGACAATTATTAATAGTATGTGATCCAAAGTTATTTCACACTCAATTTTCACATAAAATTTCTATGAAGTTTGTTGTGAGGCTCTCTGGATATGTGAAGGCAGGACACTAAGAGACAAACCCATCAGTGTCTCGAGCTCCTGAATGAGAATGTGCTTCATCTTCACCCACAGTTTGTTAGTGGACCTATGTATCAGTTTTCCACAAAACAGGAAGGAACCAAGAATGGCTGTTGTAAGACAGCTTTCCTTCCTAGGCAGCTCTAGTAAGGACCTCTACATGAGAACTGTTTTCAGCCACTGAGCTAGTTGGTAGCTACCATTAAAGGTCCTGAGGTGGTTAATATAAAAGCCTCTCTGGAATAGCAGAGTCTTAGGACTGAACCCAATTCTTGACTTGCTTTTCTACAGACCCTGGGACAGAATCAAGAAATGTTTCCAATAACTTTTATTATGTTTCTAGTAACATAATGGAGTTTTAAAAAGTCAACAGTGGAAGCAATCAGATGTAAACGTTACTTCATTAAAGTGAGCTTTTTATCTTTAAACTATGATACTTCTCAAAGATGTCTATTAAGAAGCAAGTTTTTACTCTTGAAAGTTACTATGTGGAGGTCTTTACGTTTAGTCATTCACAATCATAAGCTTTAGGAAGGAAAAAATGATGACTCTCAATATTATCACAATGATTTGCATTCAGAATTATAAAATTTAACAATTGAAGAGTACAATAGCTAGAATACCATTACAGTATACCTTCCTGGTTTCAGGACTATTTTCTTAATTAAAAAAAAAACTTAAATCACTTCACAAAATGTGACAAGTGGGACAGTTAACAGAGAAAAATGAGGCTATAAATATTTCACAACTAGGGTCTATTCTTTATTTATTGTATGGAAAAAATTTTACTTGATAATATTTATGTAATTGTAGTACCTATTAATGTAATCTTTAAAAATTGTGTTTTGTTGGCAAATAGCTATTCTCTTAGGTTTTACATAATGTCTTTCTTTTTAAGGGGGTTGGGAAGACAACATTAGCCCAACAGATAACACAGGCATGGAAATGTATTCGTGTAGAAGGTAAATTTTACCTTTCCCCCCAATATTTTATAATGAAAACTTTCAAATATGCATTAAAATGTAAAGCATTATTCAATGAACACCCATATGCCCATCTACTTACTATCTGCTGCTGCTGCTGCTGCTGCTGCTAAGTCGCTTCAGTCGTGTCCGACTCTGTGCGACCCCATAGACAGCAGCCCACCAGGCTCCACCGTCCCTAGGATTCTCCAGGCAAGAACACTGGGGTGGGTTGCTATTTCCTTCTCCAATGCATGAAAGTGAAAAGTGAAAGTGAAGTCGCTCAGTTGTGTCCGACTCTTGGCGACCCCATGGACTGCAGCCCACCAGGCTCCTCCGTCCGTGGGATTTTCCAGGCAAGAGTACTGGAGTGGGGTGCCATTGCCTTCTCCACTTACTATCTAGAGTCTATGATTATTTGCTGTATTTGCTTTATCAGACATCACTACCAACCCTGTTTAATGTTATCTTTAAAATAGCATCAAACATGTTTTGCCCTTTTGTTAGTTTTAATTTTGGTCATAGAATTTAAGATGTTTATGAAACATCTTTGACTCCATTCTACTGCCTCCAGTTCTCTAATTGCATAATTCAGAACGAATGGGGATACGTGTGTTGTGGGTATCTCCCTATGAAAGATGAGAAGAGGTGGAACTCTCACAGCTGCTCATGGGAAGATTTCCCAGGACTGAATTATCTTCAATGATTAATTTTATTTTTTATCATTTGTAATTCGCTTTTCATTCTTTGCAGTATATAAGACAGGGATTTGTATCTTTGTACATACATATTCTTTTAATCAATAAAACCATTTATGCCTTAATAGAAAAATAAGCAAAAGAATGAATCTATAATTCATAAAAGTAGAAATAAAAACGGACAAATATACGAAAAAGAGTTTAACTTTGTTATTATTCAAAGAAATGCTAATGTAAATAATCTGATCCATATTTGCTGAATAGATTGGCAGTGAATCCTTACAGTTTCTACTATCGTTGTTTGTAAGAATGTTATCAAATGAGCATTTCACATGCTGTTAGTGAAATGGTGATATGGTACAACTTGGAGGGAGAACAATTTGTTAACACGTAACACAAACACACCCAAAACTTTAAAAACGTCCCCTTTTTCTTTATGAAAATAAAATACACTTGTAGGAAATCTTAAAAAGCACCAAACTTATCATAGATAACAGCAGATAGGGACATCATAGGTTCCTGGGTCCTCCCCTAGGTTATGCTCCTGTCATTTCTCTCCTAGAATATCTTTCATCATGGGATTAAATATCTCCTCTTAAAAAGGAACCAAGTCATTAGAGATTAATTTCAGAGTTTTATCTATTTTTAACATTTCTGGATGTATAATTTCCTTTTATACAATCAGTGTGCAAAATTAATGGGCCGTAGATATAACTATGCATGATTATGAAAGTATCTGGACTAGTAATGTTAATGCTAGTGTATACTTTGTATAATACTAATTTCCAAATCACCGTCATATACAACCTCATTTCATCCGTATTCCCTGGTATACTACACAGAACAAAAGCATGCAAGGTGCAAAGGTGTCTGGGAAGTTAGCTTCCCCAGAATCTTTTAGCTGGGTGAATGTCAGAGAGAAGTTGTTTATGGAGTACATTCCGCTACCTTGTACTTAAGATAGGCTTAGATGATATAATGCTTTGTAAACTCTAAAGTGACACAAAGATCAATCTGTGTTACTAGTTAAAAACACACAAGTATGTTTCTTACTTGAAAATTCTCAGAACAATTTGTGCTAATATTCTGAATTCATATTTTAGCTTTACCAATTTTGGAAGAACAGATTGCCAGTGACACTGTAACGGGAGCTATGGTAAATCTAAGTTTCAAAACTGTTATGATTTCTTTAAAAGCTGTGTATCACATGTACATTATACAATCATATACGATCTCTATGCCTGTTCTTAGTTGCAGTCAATGCTGATCAGTGGCCAAAGCATTCCAGATGAACTTGTCACAAAGTTAATGTTGGAGAAGCTGAACTCCTCAGAAGTCTCTCACTTTGGTATGTTCATTTTTATACATCAGTGGCTCTCAGAGCAAACTTAAGACTCATGGTTTATCTGAGGCACAAATAATTCCTGGAGTTGCACTTTTTATTTTTACCCCTGGCACAGGAATTCCAGAGTCTGAATTCAATTGAGTAACTCTGATAGTTTTATTTGCTTGTTTACTTGTTTTTGTTCTTCAGAATCTACATTTGTTTTCAAATTTTAAATTTATGTGATTCAGCCTTCTTTTAGCAACGTGTTACCCAGCAAAAGCATCAATAACCTGCTGTGGTCCTTCATGCAGTGCTGACAGCCTCTGCTAACTGCTTTCCTATTTGCCCTGAGTTTTATTACTAAGCCCTGTCAATGGTTAGGTTTCTCTGCATTAATTCACACTCATAAGACAGAAATGGAAGCTAGAATGACACCAACTTATCCTCTGGCTCCAGATATTTGCCGGCTTCAGCCTCTATCCAGTCTACCCTCTGACTCTGGACCCAAGAAATCTCTCTGTGCTCAAACAGATGTTGAACTGGGACTTGGGACCTAATTTCCCAAGTCAGACTACTTAAGTTCAGAATGACTAAAAGGAAAAGGGCAAACTCTATGGCATTTGCCAAAGAAGAAAGAAGAATAAAGATATGTTTGGGAGAAAATCATCCACCTGAAAGAGATTTACTGAATGAGAGAAAAAAATATAGAGATCTGCTTTATAGTCTCAGTACATTAAGAGAGGGCGCTGTGACTATTAAGAATACAGGGGCACAAATAAAGTGCAATACAATGAAAATCAATAGTGGAAATAGCAACAGCAGACTTCTCACTGAAGACTATATATATGTGTGCGTGTATACATATATAGTTAGTTGCAGTCAATGTTGATGTTGATCAGTGGCTAGAGATGTATATTATATATATATATAAAATCTATATCTATATGAAGAAAGATCTATATATACAGAATGAACTGTTTAATACATAAATATATTAATATATCCACATATCATCTCTTTTATTTCATATAAATACACTTTATGTATCCATCCATTTAACTATATACTGGTCAGTAATAAAGAGAATGTGTTTAGTCTCCCAGTCGTGTAGGACTCTTTGTGACTCCATGGACTGTAGCCCACCAGGCTTCTCCGTCCCTGGGGGTTCTCCAGGCAAGAATACTGGAGTGGGTTGCCATCCCCTCCTCCAACAAAGAGAATGAACTTAGGAAAAGCACTCAGAATGAGGAAAGTAAAATGAATAAAAAGGTAAAAAAGACGATCATAGAATTCCAGCATAGATCATTAAATTACCTCAAAAAGTATAATGATTGAAACTGAAGACTATATATAAAGGTATATAGGCAAATATCTTTTGATTTTTTCTTTATTTCGCCTTGCTGCTGCTGCTGCTGCCAAGTCGCTTCAGTCGTGTCCGACTCTGTGCGACCCCCTAGACGGCAGCCCACCAGGCTCCGCCGTCCCTGGGATTCTCCAGGCAAGAACACTGGAGTGGGTTGCCATTTCCTTCTCCAATGCATGAAAGTGAAAAGTGAAAGTGAAGTTACTCAGTCATGTCCGACTCTTAGCGACCCCATGGACTGCAGCCTACCAGGGCTCCTCCATCCATGGGATTTTCCAGGCAAGAGTATTGGAGTGGGGTGCTATTGCCTTCTCCATTACTTCACCTTACCTCTTAAGAAAATTTAGAGTGACTTACTCAGTCACAAAAAGATGGCATAAATTGTAAGTACTGGCAAAAAGAGAAAGAAAAAAAAGAAACATTAGAAAAATAAATCTACTCAGCTTGCATTCGCAATATTCACAAACTTTCTGACTTATTATGGAAAATGTCAAATGAAAGTAGAGAGACTGGTATAAAATCCCCCATGTGTCTATCACCCAGCTTCAACAATGACAACTCTTGTCCAGTCTTATTTATTCATACTTCTGACTATACCCCTCCCCCAACCAACTTTACTTTGAAGCTAATCCATATCATATCATCTGTAAATGTTTTAGTTTGTATCTCAAAAAGATAAGGATTCCTTTAAATTTTATTATATTACCGTTATCATACCTAAAAATTAATAATAATTCATCTACTAACCCATCTGTGGTCAAATTTCACCCTGTACCTCATATACTTTTTCCTAGTTGGCTTTAGTTTGTTGTCTGTTTGTTTGAAGCAGGATCCAACCAGCCAGGTTTCACATATTGCTATTGCTTCATGTGTCACAATTCCCTTTTAATCTATAAATTGCCCATACCTCTGTCTAGCATCTTGTGTTTTTTATGCTAAAGAAACTGGTTATTTGTCTTTGAGTTTCCTAAGCTTCTGAATTTTGCCAGTTACACCTCCTGGTATCATTCAATGTATTCCTCTTTCCCCTAGACTTCTGGTACACTGGTACTGGTCCTGGGAGCTGGCAGAGGAAAAGTCAGTCGTATAATAATTCTTGAGCCCGAGGGCCATAATATCAGCATGCAAGTGCATGGCCTCAGTCTAGGCATGCACAACTGGGCTCATTTAAAGGCTATAGTAAAGGCAGGATGTCGAGTCCCTTCTACCCAGCCTCCCCTCACCCATCCTACAGCAGCCCCGGAGAAATTTCTTTGGAACCTAGCACTTTGCTAAACACAGTTTGAAACTCTCTGCTAAGCAAGGATTCTTTCTGATGTTTGGTCTTATCCAGCAGCCTGGTAGATGGTAGGAGCGATATTGAAAGTGAAGGGCTTTCAAAATAGAGATATTAACTTGGGTCAGGGCCTGGGTGAGGCTGGGTGATTGATGATTCCAAAATCCCAAAGATGGATATGTGCTGCCAGGAACCCTGCACGGTAAAGTATTGCCAGATCCAATCAATGTTTTTCTGTACCAGAGCCCTTTTATACTTGGAGCATCTATCACTATTTAAAAAAATAAAACAAAAAACTTTACATTATCTATTATTTATAAACCTTTTATTCACAGCCTGTCATGCTGTGTTGGCCTTGAGCCAAAATCAGATTCCATGAGCTGCATCCTCACCCAAGATAAAAAGAAAGAGTCAATTCCTGGGTAACCTAAGAAGCCCCTGTCTGCTTTCTCTTTCTATATTCCAGAAAAAATCATTTTCCCAAGTGACTGATGAACAGCCTGGTCTGGGCAGCCCCTGCCCCGGTGTGTCATATTGTAGATGGTACTATAAGTCATTGGTCACCAGTGTGTCCATTCATGTCAGGCTGGCATGAGGTGAGATAACTATCAGGGCTGGCTGGGCACTAAGCTACCTGAAGTCCGTGAATCTCTCAATACTTTAGCCTAAGAGCAGTGGCATGCCATCTTCGGTTTTGTGGGAATACCTTCTTCTTCCCACTGTGCCAGAAAGCGGTGGCAAAGTGATGGTATGGGGTTGGCTTCCCCTGGGCAGTGATGTGAACAGTCTGAGTTGTCCCTTGGTGGGGGTGATGCAGGCTGAGCATTAGCCTGCCTAGTGCCTATCTTGCCTATGATGGTATATGCAGAGCTTCCCAGCAAGGAAGGGTGTGGGGTCTACCATTCCTCCATCTTCAAAGCATGGAGTGTAAGGGCTTAGTAATGGTATCAAGGAAAGGTGGGATGGGATGGTGGAATCCTCACCTATGCTTCCATCTTTACAACACATCTCTGGGATTAGAGAGGTTGACGGTGGGTTCAGCCACTCTAAGAAGTATCCCCTTGAGGTCTTCCCAGAATTGGATCTAGAGAACTAAGTTATTCCTCTAAATCTTCAATGGTGAGACAAGCAACATAACTATCTCTGCCATAATTCTTCTATAAATATATTTCTGGGGTCTGGATATGATGATAACTGGCCACCTCTCAATGGGTAAAGCCCCCAAATCCATTGCTCAGAACACTGAGGCAGAACTCTTAAGAGCCAGACCCCATGGAAACAACCTGCTATTTCTGCTGGTTCCACCTTCCTGCTGGTTCCACCAGGAAAGAGACCAAGTAGGAAAGTCATTCGAATATACATGTCTACCCAAGGTTTGGCATGCCTGCAAACAGTCACACTTGGAATGCCCGAGAAGCTCTCTGAGCAGTGGCAGTGGTTGTGGTAATGGGCAGGGGGCTAGAGAGCACTGCAAACAGAGTGCCAAGCATCTTTTGTCGTCCAGTTGAGATACACAGAGCTGAGCAGTGCTGGCAGCAGCGGGGATAGGAGGGAGGTCCTGGGTAGTCCCTTGTTGCTTAGAGGGGGAGAGCATGATCTCTGGGGACTGACTGGTCTCTGGACTTATCTGATCAAGATGGGTCAGCTGGGCAAGGGCTGAATTCAGTCTGGGGCTGAGTCATGCAGTCACCTTCACCGCAGCACCCAGCACTGCCTTGTGTCAGTCCAGGGGTTTAATGCCAGCCATCATGTCCCAGAGGCGGCACTGCTCAGCCTTGACCTCACTCCACTAACTTTTTATAAAATGTGTGCCAAAAATCAAAGCTTAATAACCATAATTTATCAGTTCCTCCAAGGGAAAAATATTCTATAAAACAGCAGAAAAAATTTGTCAAAGGCCTTTAATTTCCAGTGACAGAGTCAAGACTTTATTCTGTTCTATTAAGAGAAAGGTTTCTCTGCTGTATGGCTCAGGAAACTCAAACAGGGGCTGTATATCAACTTAGAGGAGTGGGATGGGGAGGGAGATGGGAGGGAGGTTCAAAAGGGAGGGAGTATATGTACAACTATGGGTGATTCATGTTGAGGTTTGACAGAAAACAACAAAATTCTGTAAAGCGATTATCCTTCAATTAAAAAGTAAATAAATTTTTAAAAAGAGAAAGGTTTCTCAAACAAGAGAGTGACATATTAAATAAATATATTAAGGAAACTAATATGATAATGGTATCAAGGGTGAATTTCAATGAGCAGATATAGGTTTTTGGGTAGGGATGCAAGCGAATAAACATACTAAGCCAAAATCATATTAATAATGTTGTTTCTTAAACTGTATGAGGGTTACATGGGTATTTTTTTTTACTCACTGTAAGTTATATAAACACTGTATATGTGTATTCTATTATATTATGAAATATTAATTCAAGAAAGAAAAATAATATACCATGCAACCCCTATGATTTACCTTTACCACGCATCATATGAGTTTTCCTAAGATGAGTTAAAGAATTACTGGCATGGAATTTCCTTCTCTAGGCACCTCTTGTGCCTAAAATAAATTGATTTGGAATTTTTAAAGATGTTTCCTCTAGCCCAATAGTTTTATTGCCAGAAAAACATTATTCATAGTTATACATCATATGGCAATAACCTTAATTATTAATTTTAAATGTCAACAGATATTTTAAGATCAGCATTAGTATTCATCAATAAAGAAATGATGTTTTTATAAATAATAATAAATCTGCTCTCAGATATTGATAATATTATAAAACTTTAAAAATTATATTTCACCCTACAGGCTATATTATCACTGAAATACCATCACTTTCACAGGATGCCATGACTACTCTGCAGCAAATAGAACTAATTAGAAATTTAAAATTGAAACCTGATATTATAATCAATATTAAGGTAAGAGTATGTCTTTCTAGTATAGAGTATATAAACATTATTTTTGATAGTTAAATTCAAGGAATGTTATTAATTTTTTAAGGAATTAAGGAAAAATAACTTATGAATCAATTTTAGGGACTGAATTGTATTTTCTCATACCTCTGTTCTTTAGCTCCTGTAGCTCTGTCCACAGGAAATACCTTCTTGTCCCTTCACCAGGCTTAACCATAGTCATTCTTTGAAAGTCAGTTCAGGCATCATCTCTACAGAATGTTCCCTGATGACCACCCCCTCCACAGTAACACAAACAATAACTGACTCTCATTGTTAGGCTCTCTCTCTCTCTCTCTCCTTATACCCCACCCTTTACTCACAACAGAAAAATTAAATATTGTCTGACAACTGTTCACATTGCTCTTTTCTATCATATTATTAATACCACATTATATTATAATTGTCCATTTTCTTCTAGACTCATGCCTTGGTTGGAGGCGGGAACCATGTCCTACTCCTGTAAACATCAACTAGCACAATAAGTGGTACCTAATAAGTCTGCCAGTTAAATAAAATGAAAGGATGAACAAATGATTCAGATGTATGAATGTTAATAACATTGCTAGGTTGGTCCCAGTTCTTTCCTTTACCAACTGTAGAACTTGGTAAATCACATTTAGGAACCTCAGTTTCCTCTAAACAAAGATGATACAAAGATAGCTGCCTCATAGGTTATGGTAAGAATGCTGTGAGGTAAGGATCCCTAGTCTATAAAATGAATGATAGCTATTTATAATAATACCCTGCCTCGTTCCCCAAAGGGTTTGACAGCTCAAAATAAATACATCAGATAGTTCTCAAATCAGGTGTGGGGACTCAGTGGTGTGTTTGGGCCAGCTGTGAGAGACAGGTGGCATACAGTGCTGGGGTGGTGTCACCTGCAGCCCCAGCCACAGATCATGGTCAAGGGCCAATCAACATCCCTTTGTGACTTTTGGAATGTCACCCGTGTGAACATGTGTATAATGCAGAAAAGAAAAAAAAATCTCAAAGATTTAACTGAAACCAAATATAAAGTCTAGGCCATGGAAAATAGAGAGTGTATAGGAAATTAAGACTTAGTGGAATAAGAACACACAGATATACAGGCAGCAAGGCCCCAGATGCTCACTAAATTTGGGTCATGAATTTGGTTCTAAGTTTGATGAGCCAAAGTAGAAGGGGAAATGTGACCAGTTATATAAAATTCACATTGTCCTTGAAAAGATGAGGAATTCCTCAGGAAAAACCTAATGAGAGATATATCTTAACATGGATTCAATATAAGGATTGTACTGTGTGTAGAAAATGAAGTCCTTAACCCCACTGATATTAGAAGTGTCCATGGCAGTTCCTATAGGTAGCTGGAGTGTAATCAGAGGACCTCGTGTGAAACAGAACTTCAGTATAGCACACACTTCTCTGATGGTCTGACCTTATTTGGGAATGGAGTCTGGGATTTCTAGACCAGAAGTTCTAAGCCTGGAGTCCAAGAGCACTTAAGCACCCATGAACCATCTGAAATTATATGCAAATTTTATGTGTATGGGCATTTTCCTGATGGATAATCTTATGGCATCATCATATTCTAAAGCAGTCCGTACTTTTAAAAAAAGAAAAAAGCATTAAAGGCCAGTGATCTACTATAGTAATGGTCCTCGGAGTTTGTTCCTAGAGCCAACTGCATTAGCAGCACTCAAGAAGCTCGTCAGAAATGCAGATTCTCAGGGAGCAACCCAGAACTACAGAAACTGTGGGGGGTGTCATCCAGCTGTCTGTGTTGAAAAAGTTCTCCAGGTGACACTGATGCTGCTGAAGTTTGAGGACTGCTCTGAGGCACAGCCACACCCTAAAACTGATAAATCATTTCCTATATGTGAAAAGGTCCATCTACTCAAAGCTATGGTTTTTCCGGTAGTCATGTATGGATGTGAGAGTTGGACAATAAAGAAAGCTGAGCACCAAAAAATTGATGCTTTTGAACTGTGGTGTTGGAGAAGACTCTTGAAAACCTCTTGAACTGCAAGCAGATCAAATCCTAAAGGAAATCAGTCCTGAATATTCATTGGAAGAACTGATGCTGAAGCTGAAACCCCCATACTCTGGCCACCTGATGCAAAGAACTGACTCATTGGAAAAGACCCTGATGCTGGGAAAGATTGAAGGCAGGAGGAGAAGGAGACGACAGAAGATGAGTTGGTTGGATGGCATCACCGACTCGATGGACATGAGTTTGAGCAAGTTCCAGGAGTTGGTGATGGACAGGGAGGCCTGGCGTGCTACAGTCCATGGGGTCGCAGAGTCAGACACGACTGAGTGACTGAACTGAACTGAACTGATACGTGAGAACAGGAGACAGCTAGAGGCAATAGTCTTTGCCAAGGACCCACAATGTGGGCATTCCAGGTTGCTAGATAAGGGCAATATGCATATATTTTTTAAATTACCAGTATGGGTTGAAATCTTTTGTGTGTGAAAAATTAGCCTGGATAAAAGTCTTGCCTCAATAAATTCCCATCCCATTTCCATATAGAAGTAGTCAGAGGAAATCAGAATATTAGCATGAAAAGTTCTAAAGTTTCTTGCCCCCTTTCTCAAATGTGTGGTGCATAAACTGTTGGCATCAGAATCACTGAGGATGTTCATTAGAATGTCTGAGCCTTACTCCAGACTTAATAAATCACAAGGGAAGCAGAAACTTTTATTTATAATCCTCTGTATAGAGTTACACTCTAATGTTTTAAAACCGCTACTAGAGAATGTCATCCAGAGGTTTTTATCCTGAAAAATACTCAGAGTGGGCTTTACAGCCCCAAACCTTAGCTTATCATTAATAATGAGTTACAGAGAGTGGGCTACGGAGCAGAAGGCCTGGGCTCAGGCTGTAGCTGCCCCTCACAACTGTGGCCTGATGCTGCCAGAGCAGTCCCTCTCTGATCTGAAATGGTTTGGATCCTAATATTCTATTACTTCTCTGACAGGGTTAGTTTAAGAACTGAGTGAAATATTATACACATGGAAGCACTTGAAATGAGGAAATCACTCACAGACTTTGGTTTTGGCCTTCTTTACTATCCAGATTCAGTTTTCTCATTTGCAAATGATAAGGTTAGACTAAACCAGGTGACCTTTCAGATCCCATTCATTGATGCTATTTTATGAAATACTTCATCCATAGAGCTGTATATCATAGTAAATACTATAAATACATGATATATCTTTTGTTGGAAAAAAAATATGGCTATCCCACCATTTTCATCCATTCTCAGCCTTTTCAAACTAATCTGATAAAATCCTCCTGTAATACCTCTGCTAACTAAACAGATTTTCTGTTCTACTTCTCTAGTTCTTTTTACTGTTATTCTCTCTCTCTCTCTCTTTTTTTTTTATTCTACAGCTTCTGAAACTTTCTCATATGTATTACTTTTGGGTAAAGAAAAGTGTTGCCATAACATAAAAGTTGTATCTTGTGCCTCTCTTGGCATGTGATGAAATCGGATCAAAATACCATTTATAGTACTGCATTTGCTCAGGGTTTTGAGGAATTTGGGGGTTTATATAGTGCATAATATATGAAAGAAAGCAAAGGCATACTCAAAATGTTTTGAGTAATGATTAATGTTGTTCCTTAGTGCCCTGACTATGATTTATGCCAAAGAATTTCGGGGCAAAGGCAGCACAGTAGTACAGGATACATATACACAAGAGATCAGTGGGACCCTGAAGTCATTGAAAATCGTAGGAAAAAGAAGAAAGAAGCCCAAAAGGAAGGAAAAGGAGAAGAGGAGGGGGAAGAGGAAGAAGAGCAAGAAGAAGAAGAGGTAATATCTGTATACAAGATGCTATACTTCTAAAATTTGCTATAGGGACTATCCCTGATGGTCCAGTGGTTAAGACCCCACACTCCCAATGCAGGCGGGGGCTGGGTTCAATTCGTGATCAGGGGACTAGATCCCACATGCCACAGTTAAGACCTGGTGCAGCCAAATAAATTAAAATTTTAAAAAAGAAATAAAAAACACCTTGCTTGCTATATCGGTTTCATTTTTTTAATTGCTATAATTAAATGACGGAATATGAATATTCTATACAGAAAATTATATTTTCCTTAAGGTTTGATTTAGTTAGAGGAAAAAAAAATTTCATGTTTTCAAGAACTATTAGATCATAATGTAAAGGTCATCAAGTTTAAGGTCATCCTTCTTGTCAGGATGGAAGTCCCTCCATATCCTGACAGCTAATCTGCTTCATTTCATAGCAACAGAGAGTTACTGGTCACCTGCCATGTGTCAAGCACTATGCAAGCTAGTGTGAAGAGTCAGAACTCAGAACAACAGAAAACATATGTAATTTGAGGAAGAAGGTAGCCCAGGTAGAATCCAGTTTATGAAGTTAACATAACCCCAATTCCAAACTCTGACAAAGAGGACACATGAAAATAAATCTATATCCCAATTTCACATATAACAACAATCCTAAAGTCAATACTAGTAAGCATAATGCATCAGGACCTCAAAAGAATCTTATATCAGACTTAATAAGGAAAATTTGATACTAAGAGTCAGGAAGATCCACTGGAGAAGGAATAGGCTACCCATTCCAGTATTCTTGGGCATCCCTCCTGTTCAGCTGGTAAAGAATCCACCTGCAATGCAGGAGACCTGGATTGGGAAGATTCCCCTGGAGAAGGGAAAGGCTACCCACTCCAGTATTCTAGCCTAGAGAATTCTATGGACTGTATAGTCATGGGGTTACAAAGAGTCTGACATGACTGAGTGACTTTCACTCACTCACTCAAGAAGTTTGTTAATAGCTAATGGGCTGGATTTAGCCCACTGGGGTGAGTGAGACAGGTCATAGCTTGCCAGTCCTTGCTCTATTGAAATATACCTGTGATTTCTATTATAGATTTACTTATTTATAATGTTTAATAATTTCAAATAGTTTCTAAAATTTATAAATTATCATGAATAAATACTATTTCTATTAGGGCCTAGACTCAGTTAAGTCTGATGTGAATGTAGAAAAGGATATATTGCAAATCATTTGTCTAGAAAAGATAAACCCCAAAGGCAACAGTTTTATTGCCCTGAAGGATGTCAAGCAAGACATCAAACTTTGCACTCTGATTTCAGTGATTATATATACTTCAGTTTTGTCATCCTGCTATTTCCCTCACTAATGGGTTAAATGAATTTTTGACATTTGTTCTTTCATTTAAGAACAGATCTTAAAAGTTCTCATCACAAGAAAAACACTAACTATGTATGCTGACAGGCTTCCCTGGTGGCTCAGACAATAAAGAATCTGCCTGTAATGCGACCTGGGTTTGATCCCTAGGTCGGAAAGATCCCCTGGAGAAGGAAATGGCAACCCATTCCAGGATTCTTGCCTGGAATCCCATGGAGAGAGGACCCTGGGAGGCTGCAGTCCTTAGGGTTGCAAAGAGTCAGACACAACAGAAGCGACTTAGCATGCACACATGCATGTATGATGATGGATGTTAATTAGATTTATTATGATTATTTCACAATAAGTACAAATACAGTTGATCCTTAAACATCTCCAGAGTTGGGGCACTGACCCTTTGTGCAGTTGAAAATCCAAGTTAACTTTACAGTCAGCCTTCTATATCCATGGTTCTGCATCCTATCAACCACAGATCATGTAGCGCTATGTATTTACTACTGAAAAATATCCTATCAGTGGATCCACACACTTCAGACTCACATTGCCCAAAGATCAACTGTATTGAATCATTCTATTGTAAACCTGAAACTAATGTAATGGTATATGTCAATTATATCTCAATTTTAAAAACCTATTAATGTAAGAATGCCCATTTAAAAATATAAAATAATCTTCCCTGTGCAAATAAGGCATTAGATAAATAACCAGCAACTGTTTTAGGTAAATATTTCAAGTAAACTTCATAGCAAATAGGAATAAAACTGTGTCATTTTAACATGAATAAAGCATACCATCATAATTAGTATAATAAATATGTGCGTGCGTGCCAAGTTGCTTCAGCCATGTCTGACTCTTTGCAACCCTATGGACTGTAGCCCACCAGGCTCCTCTGTCCATGGGATTCTCCAGGAAAGAATACTGGAGTGGATTCCCATTTCCTCCTCCAAGGGATCTTCCTAACCAGGGATTTAACCTGCATCTCAGTCTCCTGCATTGGCAAGTGGGTTCTTTACCACTAGCACCACCTGGGAAGCCCAAATATGATGATAATAATGGGGAAATAAATATGATACAAAGGTCATTTTTTTCTGTGAACCCTTTCATAACCACCTTCCCCCATCACTCTCCATCCCTTCTCCCCTGCCATCATCTTTCTTCTTAGCTCTTACCACCACAGCCTAACCTGTGATTTATCTATTTGTCTACTTGTTTATGCTCTGTCATCCTCAGGTGGGATGTGTGCTGTCTAAGCCCCAAGCCCTTAGTTTTGTTCTCTGTCGTATTTCAAGCTCCTAGAACAGTGTCTGGCATGGGGTAGGCATTTAAACTTTACTATTAATAAATGAATGAATCAATGAGTGAATGAGCTACAAGCTCAGGTACTTAGAGAAAATCCAACTTCTTTATTTTGTCTCTAAAAATCGGATGTTATTCCCATACTCTTCCCTACTCATTGGGGGGCAAAAGAAATGAGTAAGTATCCAAGTCAATTTAAAACTTTATTCCATCTGATAAAAGACCTTCAGGGTGTTCAAGCTCTCTAAAATAAAAATCCTATTTCCAATCTCCCCTTTTCCCTGCTTCTTACCCCAAAATGGTATGCAGGTATAGGGAGAGAGGGATATGACTTGCAAATGAAGTAATCATTAACATAAAGATATTCAACATGACTTCTTTTCCATTTAGGCATTTATTGCTGAAATGCAGATGGTGGCTGAAGTTCTTCAACACCTCGTTCAGAGACCTGAGGATTATTTGGAAAATATCAAACACATTGTTAACCTTTATAAGGAAATAATTCTTCATCCTTTAGAAGTAAGAAAAAGATATATTGCTGAAAAAGGAATTTGACACTTGTGTTTTGCGTGCATGTGTGCTAAGTTGCTTTGGTTTACGTCCAACTCTTTGTGACCCCATGGACTGTAGCCCACCAGGCTCCTCTGTCCATGGGATTCGCCAGGCAAGAATAGTGGAATGGGTTGCCATTTCCTCCGCCAGGGGATCTTCCCAACCCAAGGATCAAACCTGTGTCTCCTGCATTGCAGGCAGATTCTTTACTGCTCAGCTGCCAGTGAAGCCCTATTTGTGTTTTATCCCTGGTTAAATAGCTTTCACATTTCTTCACCTTGTGTGTTATCTGCTTCATTCTCCTCCTCTTGAGGTTGGTAGAATGCTATCAGAGTAAGACTGCATTCCAAAGGCTGTTTCACAGGGCAACATTATTTTACTCTTACAAAGCAACAGTGCTGCTGAAAAGTGATAAATTGCATTTTTCAAAAGTCATTAGGGGAATTTATTTATGTGTGGGGATTGGAAAGTCCATATTAAGGCATTGTTTTGTAAAAGCATTTTGAATCCAAAATGTATGGGTTTATAAAAAGTGTACACCTAAGGTGCATCTTTTATTCTGAAAGGAACTGTTAATTTAGTTAAATTACAGTCTAAAGAAAGCCATCCAAGACTGGTTTCTCTGTGTATCCTATTCAAAGTTGGTTATTTGTAAATATGATAAGGCTGTTATATATTATAATAGGAAAGTTATAATTAAAAGAATTAGCATTTTAAAAGGACGATTACTGAAATTATGATTATTGAAAAGCATATTTTTATGTTTAAAAATCCAGGGCAGACTCTGCCCAATTTATATTGAAGATTTATTCAACAAACATTTATTATATGGTATTTGGCCAGATACCATGCTAAGCAATAGAACTACAAAGACAAATGAAAAACAGTCCTCAAATTGCCTCTTTCCATCTGATGGAGAAATTAAAAGAATTTGTTTCATGGTGTTTTATAATGTTTATATATTTTTAGAGACAAGTGGATCATTTTCATTCCCATTGTCCACCTCCTCAGTGAGATCCAATTTGTTCTATTTTTTAAATTTTTTTACAGTATTGTGTTAGTTTCAGATATGCAGCACAGTGATTCAGTATTTTTGTTTTCTTATGTATGACTTTGATTCCTCCCTTCTTCCTCTTCTATCCCTGGCCTCTAAACATAGCTTCTTAAGGGTAATTTAGATGTCTGTCTGTAACATTCGTTCTCCTTCAACAAAAATATTCTACATATTCCTTGAGCTGCTGGAATTGGGTATGAATAAAGCATAATTAAAATAAGATTCAGAAGATTATAAAATTATATTCATGGGCAGGGAGTTGGGAATGGGAAGCAGAGGTAGTCTCTTCAAGGATAGGGACTCCCAGCACCATCAATGTCCAGTGCAGCGCCCTAAGTCTGGCAAGTGGTAAATGCTTGACAGATGTTCAGTTGAACAAATGATGAGGTCACAAAGGAAAAATAACAGCTTCCATTTCGTTACATGTAAATTTCTGGACATAATTTAAAAAACCTTTACTTGAAAAATATCCACATCGACTCTGATAAAATATT
This sequence comes from Oryx dammah, assembly GCF_014754425.2. Classification (NCBI taxonomy): domain Eukaryota; kingdom Metazoa; phylum Chordata; class Mammalia; order Artiodactyla; family Bovidae; genus Oryx; species Oryx dammah. Next base: position 28,098,675 of record NW_024070188.1, read on the forward strand.
TAAAGGTTTAATATATTGAAAGGTCATAGACTCACAGACATAAAGAACAGACATGGTTGACAAGGGGATGGTGGGTAGAGGAGGGATGGATTGGAAGTTTGAGGTTAGCAGATGCAAATTAGTATTAATATATATAGAATGGATAAATAACAATGTCCTAATATATAGCATAGGGAACTATATTCAATATCCTATGATAACCACAATGGAAAAGAATTTAAAAAAAGAATATGTACGTCTATATATACATATACATATATAACAATCACTTTGCTCTACAGCAGAAATTAATACAATGTTGTAAATCAACTATCCTTCAATTTTTTAAAATGTAGGAAAAAAGATCATAGATATGATTTTTCTAAAACCTGTAAGGTCTTACCCTCCAGATAATAAATGAGTAACAAATATGAGCAGACAATTCACAAAAATTAATGACAAAAGAGTAACAAGTCTATAGGAAAATATTCATACTTACTGATAATAATTAAATGCTAAAGAAATATTTCCCCAATTAAACTTTAAAAGATGGACAAGGAATAAGAATTCCTAATTCTAGCAACTACATATGGTAAAGCAAACACTCCCATACCCTGCTGAAAGGAATATAAATTAGTATGGTGGTTTTTAGATAGCTTGCCTGAGAAAAGCACAGAAGTGGAAAATTTCTAGGCCCTGCAGCAAACCATAGATAAGAACTGACTGCTCAGACAAAAGTTTCTAGGCCAAGAACTTAGACTTCAGATCTAGTGTATAGCTTGCCTTGTATGGTAATTTCAGGGTGCTGGTATGTGTGGAAGGAGGTCGGGAAGAGCCTTGAAAGGCAGGAACCTACCATTCTAGTCTCCTCTGATCTGGCTGAGATGTGGATTCGCTTGGGGGGCCAAGACCACCAAAATTCAGTGTTCCTCTAAAAGACATGAGGAAAGCAAGTAGGAGCAAAGTAACTGCATCAGTGTCTGGTTTCTATCCTGCTTCAGGACCAATCCAAAGCCAAGTCTTCATTCTTGCCTGTCCACATCGCAGCTTGACTACTGGTCTGACCCGGTGTTTGTGTCTTTAGCCTTAAGAGTCTTCATACCTTTAGACTTAGTATACTAACTTCTTTCTGAAGAACCTAGCTTAGGACTTCCCTGGTGGTCTAGTGGTTAAGACTTTGAGATTCCACTGCAGAGGTTGTGGGTTTGATCCCTGGTCAGGGTACAAAGATATCACATGCTGTGTGGTAAAGCAAAAAAAAAGTATTTTTAATTTAAGATAAAAAGGCTATTAAATTAAAAAAATCTACTTTAAGGAAAGTATCTGAAATGCAGAAAAGCATAATATACTTCCTTGTTTAGAACATCATAATTTATGGTTGGATTCTTGGATTCTACTAGAAGAATTGATGCTTTTGAACTGTGGTGTTGGAGAAGACTCTTGAGAGTCCCTTGGACTACAAGGAGATCAAACCAGTCCATCCTAAAGGAGGTCAGTCCTGAGTGTTCATTGGAAGGACTCATGTTGAAGCTGAAACTTCAGTACTTTGGCCACCTGATGCGAAGAACTGACTCATTTGAAAAGACCCTGATGCTGGGAAAGATTGAGGCAGGAGGAGAAGGGGATGACAGAAGATGAGATGTTTGGATGGCATCACCGACTCAGTGGAAATGTGTTTGAGTAAACTCTGGGAGTTGGTGATGGACAGGGAGGCCTGGCGTGCTGCAGTCTGTGGGGTCGCAGAGTTGGACATGACTGAGTGACTGAACTGAATTTATGGTTAAACAATGCAGGCATAATGGTTCTTCTGTCTAGAAGTAGAGAAACACTTAGAACCTAATAACCTTACACAGTATTATGAAAGACAAAATGTACTGGACATTTAAGTAGGTGATTTTGTTCAGACTATGGCAATAGGGAAAACATTCACTAATGAAGACTTTCTCAAAGAGAGGGGCTAGGGTTTCATGGAGGCAGGTAAATAAGGGTCTTATGAAAACCATGAAAAAAGATGGAGATGGATCTTATTTGAGTCTTTGAAGAAGTGTAGAGGTGGATCTTATATCTCCACCATCTCTACTTTCTTGGAATGGAAGAAAATTTACAAGAATATTAATATAATCTTGCGATATAGAAAAATCTAATTTAAAGAAGAAAGGAAATCCAGAAACAACGATAACAGATTTCATCATAAATATATTTTATAATGCAAAAGATACCATAAACAAAGTCAAATGATAAATCATAGCCAGGTAAAACATTTGCAAACCATATGGCAGATAAAGGTTAAAGACTTTCTATGAATGTTAAGGAAAAGAAAGGTCTAACAAAATGCAGAGGTTATGGTTCAGTAGTTTACAGAGATGGATTTCTAGATACTGAACATCACCCACAGCCAGGGGAATAAAAAGTGAAACAAACCAAGCCCATTCTTCACCTAGCAGTTTGGCAGAAATTATTCTATGAATATATGCAGAGAGGTGGATGCCCCCAAGCATTTCTATTGGGAAAGACTGGCTTCACTGTAGAGAAAAACAGAAGAAACAGAAAGAGCAGAATTCATGGTACGACTAGTTTAGGCTTTTGTCAAAGTTCCCCTGAGCACTGAAAATAACATCCAGTATGTCATGTATATAGCAAATAATTTAGCATTAAAGATTTCTTCATGGTATATGAAGACTGAACTTTTGCCAATAATCCTGAATGATAAGGCTTCTTTTTGATTATCTGCAGGAAGTAATGGCTGAACACGATTCCCAGTATCTTATTGAGCTAGATGGAAATAAGCCCCCAGAGGAGCTGTTCATGGTAAGTGCAATGCTCAGTAAGAATATGTCACAGTTTGGAAAATCAAAAAAGTATTGCTGAATGATACTTATTTTCGTATCAGAAATAGATTTACATTTTGAATACCATTTATTTTTGAAAAATTCATTTTGACACTTAAAATTTGATATGATATTTATTCATCTGTCCATATTTTAATCAAAACTACATTTGAATTTAAAACCTCTGTGTGACAAAAAGTATCTTGAAAAAAAGTAAAAGCAGATAAGAGCTTAACACATGATACAATGCTTAACATGAGTAATAGGGAAGTGCAAACCAAAGCTATAAGGAGATATCACTTCAAATCCACTAAGATGGCTAAAATTAAAAAGAAAAAAAACAAGAAAACAGATAATGAAAAACAAATGTTGGTGAGGATGTAGAAAAATCAGAACATTCATACACTGTTGTGGTAGTGTCATTAAATCATGTCCAACTCTTACAACTCCATGGACTGTAGCCCGCCAGGCTCCTCTGTCCATGGGATTTCCTGGACAAGAATACCGGAGTGGGTTGTCATTTCCTTCTCCAGGGGATCTTCCTAACCTTGGGATTGAACTGGAGTCTCTTGCATTATAGTCTCCTGCACTGCTGAGCCACCAGCAAAGCCCAACATACATTGTTGGTAGGACTGCAAATGGTGTGGCCACTTTGGAAACCAGTTTGGCAGTTCCTCAAAAGGTTAAATATGGAGTTACCATATGAATCAGCAATTTAACTCCTAGTATTTGCCCAAAATAACTGAATACAGGTGTTTAAATGAAAATTTGTATGTGAATATTCATAGCAACACTATTCACAGTAGCCAGAAGGTAGAAACAACCCCTATGTCTAACAATTGATGAATGGATAAATAAAATGTATATTCATACAATGGATGTGTTGGTCGCTCAGTTGTGTCGGGATGGGAATGGATGGGAATGGGTGAATTTAACTCAGATGACCATTATATCTACTGCTGTGGGCAAGAATCCATTTGAAGAAATGGAATAGCCCTCATAGTCAACAAAAGAGTCAGAAATGCAGTACTTGGATGCAATCTCAAAAATGACAAAATGATCTCAGTTTGTTTCCAAGGCAAACCATTCAGTATCACAGTAATCCAAGTCTACGCTCCAACCACTAATGCTGAAGAATCTGATGTTAAACAGTTCTATGAAGACATTTAAGATCTTCTAGGACTAACACCAAAAAAAGATGTCCTTTTCATCACTGGGGACCGGAATGCAAAAGTAGGAAGTCAAGAGATACCTGGAGTAGCAGCTAAGTTTGGCGTTGGAGTACAAAATGAAGCACGACAAAAGCTAACAGAGTTTTGCCAAGAGAACGCACTGGTCATAACAAACACCTTCTCCCAACAACACAAGAGACAACTCTACACATAGACATCACCAGATGGTCAATACCAAAATCAGGTTGACTATATTCTTTGCAGCTGAAAATGGAGAAACTCTATACAGTCAGCAAAAATAAGACCAGGAGCTGACTGTGGCTCAGATCATGAACTCCTTATTGCAAAAGTCAGACTTATACTGAAGACAGTAGGGAAAAACACTAGGCCATTCAGGTATGATTTAAATCAAATCCCTTATGATTATATAGTGGAAGTGGCAAATAGATTCAAGGGATTAGATGTGATAGAGTGCCTGAAGAACTATGGATGGAGGTTCATAACATTTTATAGGAGGCAGTGATCCAAAACTTCCCAAGAAAAATAAATGCAAAAAAGACAAAGTGGTTGTCTGAGGAGGCCTTACAAATATCTAAGAAGAGACGTGAAAGGCAAAGAAGAAAAGGAGAGATATACCCATCTGGATGCAGAGTTCCAAAGAATAGCAAAGAGATAAAGCCTTCCTAACTGAACAATACAAAGAAAGAGAGGAAAACAATAGGATGGGAAAGACTAGATATCTCTTCAAGAAAATTGAAGATACCAAGGGAATATTTTATGCAAAGATATGTACAATAAAGGATGGAAAAGGTATGGACTTAACAGAAGCAGAAGATATTAAGAAGAGGTGGCAAGAATACACAGAAGAACTGTACAAAAAAGATCTTAGTGACCTGGATAACCACAATGGTATGATTGCTTACCTAGAGCCAGATATCCTGAAGTGCAAAGTCAAGTGGACCTTAGGAAGCATCACTACAAACAAAGCTAGTAGAGGTGATGGAATTCCAGTTGAACTATTTCAAATCCCAAAAGATAATGCTGTTAAAGTGATACACTCAATATGCCAGCAAATTTGGAAAACTCAGCAGTGGCCAAAGGACTGGAAAAGGTCGGTTTTCATTCCAATCCAAAAGAAAGGCAGTGCCAAAGAATGTTGAAACTACCACGCAGTTGCATTCGTTTCACATGCTAACAATGTCATGCTCAAAATCCTCCAAGCTAGACTTCAACAGTATGTGAACTGAGAACTTCCATATGTACAAGCTAGATTTAGAAAAGGCAAAGGAACCAGAGGTCAAATTGCAACAATCCATTGGATCATAGAAAAAGCAAGAAAATTCCAGAAGAACATGTAATTCTGATTCATTGAGTACACTAAAACCTTTGACTGTGTAGATCACAACAAACTCTGGACCACTTTACCAGCCTCCTGAGAAATCTGTATGCAGGTCAAGAAGCAACAGTTAGAACCAGACATGAAATTACAGACTGGCTCCAAATTGGGAAAAGAGTACATCAAGGCTGTATATAGTCACCCTGCTTATTTAACTTATATACAGAGTACATCATGCAAAATACTGGCTGGATGTAGCACAAGCTGGAATCAAGATTACAAGGAGAAATATTAATAACCTCAGATGCAGATGACACCACCATTATGGCAGAAAGCAAAGAGGAACTAAAGAGCCTCTTGATGAAGGTGAAAGAGGAGAGTGAAAAAGCTGACTTAAAACTCAACATTAAAAAAATTAAAATCATGGCATCCAGTCCCATCACTTCATGGCAAACAGATGGGAAAACAGTGGAAACAGTAATAGACTATTTTCTTGGGTTCCAAAATAACTGTAGATGGTAACTGCAGCCATGAAATTAAAATACCCTTGCTCTTTGGAAGAAAAGCTATGACCAACCTAAACAGCATATTAAAAAGCAGAGATGTTACTTTACTGACAAAGATCCATATAATCAAAGCTATGGTTTTTCCAATAGTCATGTATAGATGTGAGAGTTGGACCATAAAGAAAGCTGAGCACCGAAGAACTGATGCTTTCAAACTGTTGTGTTGGGAAAGACTCTTGAGAGTCTCTTGGACTGCAAGGAGATCAAACCAGTCAATCCTAAAGGAAATCGACCCTGGATATTCATTGGAAGGACTGATGCTGAAGCTAAAGCTCCAACACTTTGACCACCTGAAATGAAGAGCTGACTCATTGAAAAAGACCCTGATGCTGGAAAAGATAGAAGGCAGGAGGAGAAGTGGACAACAGAGGACAAGATAGTTGGATGGCATCACCAACTCAATGGACGTGAGTTTGAGCCTGCTCCAGGAGATGGTGAAAGACAGAGAAGCCTGGGATGCTGCAGTGCATGGGGTTGCAAAGAGTTGGACATAACTGAGTGACTGAACAACAACAGTTGTGTCCAGTTCATTGCAACCCCATGGATGGTAGCCCAACAGGCTCCTCTATCCATGGGATTTCCTGGATACTGGAATACTGGAGTGGGTTGCCATTTCCTTCTCCAGGGAATCTTCCCAACCCAGGGACCAAACCTGAGTCTCCCACATTGTGGACAGATTCTTTACTATCTGAGCCACCAGGGAAGCCCCACAATGGATATTATTTAGCAATTGTAAAAAATGAATTATTGGCACATGCTTCAACATGGATGAATCTTGAACACAGGCTAAGTAAAAGTTACCAGAGATCATACATCATATGATTTCACTTACTGAAATGCCCAAATAGACAAATCTGTATAAGGACAGAAAATGGATTAGTGGGAGGGGATCATTGCAAGTGGTAGGAATGGGTACCACTATGGGAGTTCCCAGGATAAATGTGGAGTGACTACTAATGGGTAAAGGGTATCTTTTGGGGGTGACAAAAATGTTCCAGGATTAACTGCAGTGATGGCTGCACTGATTATACTAAAAACCATTTACTTATACACTTTAAGTGGCTTATGAATTGCATCTCAATAAAACTGTTTTAAAAAAATATATATATGCATATTTGAAAATACAATATTATTTTCAGTGTTAAAAAAGCCAAATGACAATGATGGAAAATAGTTCCCATACTTATTATAAACAAATGTTGACTATCTTTTATTATTTAAATATTTTTAAAATTCTGATATTTCAATAGGAAAAAAGCAAATACAATACAGGAAACAGGCCAAGGGCATGAGTAGGTAATTTAGAAAGAAATGTTTAATAATTATTTTTTAAACTACTGTAATCCAGTTGTGGACTAGTGGTAAAGAACCCACCTGCCAATGGAGGAGACATAAGAGGCATGGGTTCAATCCCTGGGTTGGGATGATCCCCTGGAGAGGGCATGACAACCCATTCCAGGCAGTATTCTTGCCTAGAGAATCCCACGGACAGAGGAGCCTGGTGGGCTACAGTCCATAGGTTTGCAAAGAGTCAGACACAACTGAAGCAATTTATCAATCAAATTATTATTCAAAGAAATTCAATCAGCATAAAAAATAAAGCAGCATTTTCTTAGCAGTTTTAACAAATTTATCCAATATCCAGGATTGTTGGGAGCATTTACAACATACTTTCATGCCCTTTCAATAGAAGCATGCAGGGTACAATCTTCCTGGAAAATTATAGGGCATATATATATCCAAAAGATTTTGTTTAATGTCTGTTGTCTGTCCAAACACCCCCAACTTCTAGTAATTTATTCTAAGGAGAGATATGGAGAAATTTTTCTGTTCAAGATGTTTATAATCAGAAAAAAGAAGGAAAAAAGTTCTGGGAAGAGGTTTATTAAATATGTGAATTTGAAAAATTAATGCATGATTTTGGCTAAAATATAACAGTAATTCTTCTGTTTATGGTAGCAATACCATATGCATCATTTAATACCAAATGCATCATTTAAATACATTTCATGTGATAACTTCCCACTTGGAGGTAAGGAGGAGAAGCTTTTTTCCCTGCAAATGAAAATATCTTCATTCTTTTTTTAAATTGAGGTATGCTGTGCTGTGCTTAGTCACAGTCATGTCCGACTCTGTGACCCCATGGACTGTAGCCCGCCAGGCTCCTCTGTCCATGGGGATTCTCCAGGCAAGAATACTGGAGTGGGTTGCCATGCCCTCCTCCAGGGGATCTTCCCAACCCAGGGATCGAACCCAGGTCTCCCACATTGCAGGCAGATTCTTTACCATCTGAGCCACCAGAGAAGCCCAAATTGAGATATAACTGACATATAACATTATATTAGTTTCAGATATACAACATAAAACTAAAATCAGGAAATAATGAGGAGACAATACTACAGATAGTACAGAAATATAAAGGCCTATAAGGGAATTCTATGAATAATTGTAAGCCAGTTATGGTAGGCAGAATAATGGTTCCTTTCTCCCCAAATTAGTCTTTGGGCTTCCCTTGTGGCTCAGCTGGTAAATAATCTGCTTGCAACGTGGGAAGCCTGGGTTTGATCCCTGGGCTGGGAAGATCCCTTGGAGAAGGGAAAGGCTACACACTCCAGCATTCTGGCCTGGAGAATTCCATGGACTGTATAGTCCACAGGGTCACAGATTCAGACACGACTGAGCAACTTTCACTATCACTATCACTATACAGCATAATGATTTGATATTTGTATATATTGTGAAATGATCAGCACAATAAGTCTAGTTAACATTTGTCACCATACAGAAACCGTTACAGAATTTTTTCTCTTGTAATGAAAAATTTTAAGATGTGAAATGAATCGCCAGTCCAGGTTCGATGCATGATACTGGATGTTTGGGGCTGGTGCACTGGGACGACCCAGAGGGATGGTATGGGGAGGGAGGGAGAGGGGGGTTCAGGATGGAGAACACGTGTATACCTGTGGGGGATTCATGTTGATGTATGGCAAAACCAATACTTACAAAACCAATACCTACAAAACCAATATTTACAAAATATTGTAAAGTAATTAACCTACAATTAAAATAGATGTTTATATTTTAAAAAGAAAAAAAAAGATGTGTTCTCTTAGCAATTTTCAAATAGGTAATATAGTACTATCAACTATAACCACCATGCTGTACACTACATCTCCATGATCTATTTATTTTATAATTGAAAGTGCATACCTTTTGATGTCCTTCAGTCATTTTGCTCACCTCCCATCCTCCACCCCCCACCTCTGGCAGCCACCAATTTGCAATGTGTATCTATAAATTTGTGGGGTTTTTTTAAATCTTCATTCTGATTCTTAAAGTCATACACACTCATTGTTTTAAAATAACCAGAAAGTACAAAATACAAAAATAATACAAAATAATTTGCATTATAAAAATTATAAAATGCAAAAATGTACAGTACAATACAAAATAATACAAAAGTCATAACCTATTTCTTAGATGGGTAGCATTATGATAAACTCTAAGGATACACATGGGAAGGGGTCAGATGAATCCCTTCTCTCATGCTATATCTAATATATTGGGGGGAAATAAATATTTAAAGGACAGTTTGTGTTTTGATCTGGGAGGTACAAGGTATTGTGTTGGCCAAAAACTTCATTCATTCATATTTTTTCTGTAAGATGTTACAGAAAAACCTGAATGAACTTTTTAGCAAAATCCAAATACTATAAGAAGAACTCATGGCAGAAGGGCAGGACCTAACCTAGTGAGGAAGGCCATGTGTCTGTAACTATTTCTAAACTGAAACTATAATGTTGAGTAAGAATCAGACCCTCAGTGCTGGGAGAGAGAAGGGAGCTGGGACAGCGTTCTAGGATGAGGAAACAGTCTGTGTTAAGCCCCAGAGGAAAGAAAGAGCATAGTGAGTTCTAGGTACTGAATGCAGGATTAGAAGATGGAGGAAGTTGTAGGGAGATGGAGTGGAGGGGTGGAATAGTGCCAGAACTTTAGGAATAAGCAGGGGTTGAATCAAGAAAGATCTTATAAGCCACACTAAAGAGCTTATACCACATCATGGAGGAGTGGGCAGCCAGTGAAAGGTTTTAAGCCCAAGAGTGAATATGCTACTACTTCCCCTTCAGACTGCAGTGCACAGGGAAAACTGAGAAGCAGATCGTAGTAGAGCAGGAAAGAGATGGTGGCCTAACCCAGGGTAGTGACTGTGGGAATGGACAGAAGCAAGTGAATTAATCTAGGAGGACAGGGAGAAAGAAAAGTCAGAAGCAATGCCCACATCTTTAGTTTGATATGGTTGGTGGCCACATAAATAATAAGGCTGGTCATGTAATCAGATTAGGGAGAAGCTCCTCACTTGGAATATGCTGCTGCCAAGATCCGTGATCTCCTGACCAAAGCCAGTGGTGACTATTACATCTTCATCGAATTAACCTAGAAGCAATATTTCTCATCATTTCTTTCTTCTTGCACCTTTCTTCCTTTGTCTTCTGGGCCCTCACACTATTAAAGCTCATTCTGCTTCTACACTCCACATCTCTAACCACTAGAGTTGGAGGATCCCAGAGCTCACTCCTTGAGTACTCTTCTCTATCTGCCCTCATTTCTTGAGAGACTTCTCCAACCCAATGGCTCTAAATACTTTCTAAATGCTGGAAATTCTTAAATTCATATTACTATTCTAGATCTTTCCCCTGAATTTCACACTTGTGTAATCAACTGCTACTAAATATATCCAATTGGATGTCTGATAGCCAGTTCAGATTTAAAACTTCTGACCCAGGACCTCCCTGGTGGCTACCTCCCACACTTGCAATGTAGGGGGCCTGAGTTTGATCCCTGGTCAGGGAACTAGAGTTTTGCAAAGAGAATGCACTGGTCATAGCAAACACCCTCTTCCAACAACACAAGAGAAGACTCCACAAGTGGACATCACCAGATGGCCAACACCCAAATCAAATTGATTATATTCTTTGCAGCTGAAGATGGAGAAGCTCTATACAGTCAGCAAAAACAATACCAGAGCAGACTGTGGCTCAGATCATGAACTCCTTATTGCCACATTCAGACTTAAATTGAAGAAAGTGGGGAAAACCACTAAAGCATTCAGGTATGACCTAAATCAAATCCCTTATGACTATACAGTGGAAGTGAGAAATAGATTTAAGGGACTATATCTGGTAGAGTGCCTGATGAACTATGGACGGAGGTTCATGGCATCGTGCAGGAGAGAGGGAACAAGACCATAGCCATGAAAAAGAAATGCAAAAAAGCAAAATGGCTGTCTGAGGAGGCCTTACAAATAGCTGTGAAAAGAAGAGAAGCAAAAAGCAAAGGAGAAAAGAAAACATATACCCATTTGAATGCAGAGTTCCAAAGAATAGCAAGGAGACTTAAGAAAGCCTTCCTCAGTGATCAATGCAAAGAAATAGAGGAAAACAATAGAAAGAGAAAGACTAGAGATCTCTTCAAGAAAATTAGAGATACCAAGGGAATATTTCATGCAAAGATGGGCTCAATAAAGGACAGAAATGGTATGGACCTGACAGAAGCAGAAGATATTAAGAAGAGGTGGCAAGAATACACAGAAGAACCGTACAAAAAAGATCTTCATGACCAAGATAATCATGATGGTGTGATCACTCACCTAGAGCCGGGCATCCTGGAATGTGAAGTCAAGTGGGCCTTAGAAAGCATCACTATGAACGAAGCTGGTGGAGGTGATGGAATTCCAGTTGAGCTATTTCAAATCCTAAAAGATGATGCTGTGAAAGTGCTGCACTCAGTATGTCAGCAAATTTGGAAAACTCAGCAGTGGCCACAGGACTAGAAATGGTCAGTTTTCATTCCAATCCCAAAGAAAGGCAATGCCAAAGAGTGCCACACAATTGCACTCATCTCACACGCTAGTAAAGTAATGCTCAAAATTCTCCAAGCCAGGCTTCAGCAATACGTGAACCGTGAACTTCCAGATGTTCAAGCTGGTATAAAATGCAGAGGAACCAGAGATCAAATTGCCAACATCCGCTGGATCATCAAAAAAGCAAGGGAGTTCCAGGATAAACATCTATTTCTGCTTTATTGACTATGCCAAAGCCTTTGACTGTGTGGATCACAATAAACTGTGGGAAATTCTGAAAGAGATGGGAATACCAGACCACCTGACCTGACTCTTGAGAAACCTATATGCAGGTCAGGAAACGACAGTTAGAACTGGACATGGAACAACAGACTGGTTCCAAATAGGAAAAGGAATATGTCAAGCCTGTATATTGTCACCCTGCTTATTTAACTTATATGCAGAGTACATCATGAGAAACGCTGGACTGGAAGAAGCACAAGCTGGAATCAAGATCGCCGGGAGAAATATCAATAACCTCAGATATGCAGATGACACCACCCTTATGGCAGAAAGTGAAGAAGAACTAAAGAGCCTCTATATGAAAGTGAAAGAGGAGAGTGAAAAAGTTGGCTTAAAGCTCAGCATTCAGAAAACGAAGATCATGGCATCCGGTCCCATCACTTCATGGCAAATAGATGGGGAAACAGTGGAACAGTGGGTGACTTTATTTTGGGGGCTCCAAAATCACTGCAGATGGTGAGTGCAGCCATGAAATTAAAAGACGCTTACTCCTTGGAAGGAAAGTTGTGACCAACCTAGACAGCATATTAAAAAGCAGAGACATTATTTTGTCAACAAAGGTCTGTCTAGTCAAGGCTATGGCTTTTCAGTAGTCATGTATGGATGTGACAGTTGGACTATAAAGAAAGCTGAGTGCTGAAGAATTGATGCTTTTGAACTGTAGTGTTGGAGAAGACTCTTGAGAGTCCCTTGGACTTCAAGGAGATCCAACCAGTCCATCCTAAAGGAGATCAGTCCTGGGTGTTCATTGGAAGGACTGATGTTGAAGCTGAAACTCCAATACTTTGGCCATGTAATTCGAAGAGCTGACTCATTGGAAAAGACCCTGATGCTGGGAAAGATTGAGGGCAGGAGGAGAAGGGGACGACAGATGATGAAATGGTTGGATGGCATCACTGACTCAATGCACTTGAGTCTGGGTGAACTCCAGGAGTTGGTGATGGACAGGGAGGCCTTGCGTGCTGCAGTTCATGGGGTCACAAAGAGTCAGACAAGACTGAGTGACTGAACTGAACTGACCAGGGAACTAGATCCTACATGCCACAACTAAGAGTGAGAATGCAGGAACTAAAGATCCCACATGCTGCAAGGAAGACTGAAGAGCCCATGTGCCACAACTAAGAGCCAGCGCAGCCAAATAAATAAAGGTATTTTCAAAAAACTCTGGTCCACCGTCACCACCACCTTGCCCCAAATATACTCCTCCCACAGATTTCCCCTCTCAGTAAATGCCACATCCATCCTTCCAGCTGCCCTTTTTCTCACATCCAACAACCATCCTGTAAGCATACACAGCAGGCTTTTTCTTCTTCAAAATACATTCAGAATTTGACTACTTTTTACAACCTGGGATATACTTTCCTCAAGGGAAAGGGAAGAAGTTCTGACAGGCCTGGTTGAAATTCACCAAGATTGTTAAGGCCCCAGCTGGCATTGGCACCCTGGTACTTCTGCCTACAGTTCATTGGCTAGAACAAGTTACATGGAGAAGCTCAGTACCAATGAACTAAGTATTCTCACATAAACTAGGGCGTTAACAAGGGAAAGGAGGAAAGGATGAATTGTGAACAAATAATACAGTCTACCATAGATTACAATACACCATCAAGACCTTGTCTATCTTACCATCTCTCATCTCAGACTCTGTTTCATAGTCTTCTACATAGTATATTAATTTCTTAGTGCTTCCATAACAAAGTACTCCAAACTAGGTATTTAACAATGACAGATATTTATTACAGTTCTATAGGCTAGAAGTCTAATATCAAGGTGTTGGCAGAGCTTCACTCCATTCAAAACCTCTAAGTGGGGATTCATCCTTGCCTCTTCCAGCTTCTGGTAACACCAAGCACCACTTGGCTTGTGGTAGCTAATGCTAACGTCTGCTTCCATCTTTACATGGCTGCCTTCTTCCCTCTGCCTGAAGACATCCCACAGTGTTAGACCTCAAAGGGCATAACTATTTGAGGACCAAAGGGCAGACTCTAGTGGGTTGAATTTTTTCTCCAAAAAAGATAATATTGAGGAGCTAAACTTCAATACCTATAAGTGTGACCTTATTTGGAAACAGGATCTTTTCAGATATAATTAAGTTAAGATGAGGCCACAGTGAATTAGGATGGGCCCTAATCCAAAATGGCTGGCATCCTTTTAAGAGATTTATGAATGCAGGAAGAAAATGGCTCACAATAGAGGCAGAGATTGGAGTGATGCAACCACAAGCCAAACAACACTAAAAATTGCCAGTAATCTACCAGAAGCTAGGAAGAACAAAGAAATATTCTGCTCATGAGCTCATGACTTTTTCAAAATATTTGAAATGTTCAAATGCTAATGTATTAAAAAGACTTATTCTTTAAATTTAGACAGTTATGGATCGACTTAAATATCTGAACCTAAAAAGAGCAGCTGTTATAACCAAACTTCAGAGTACAGAGGAAGATATTAATGACACAATGGAAAATGTAAGTTACTTTTAACTGTCTACCCTTTCCCTCTATGTTGTGCCCTTAATTTGTATCCTTTCAAGGTTTAAAAGGGTCTCAGAATACCTTTTATAAAAATAGATTTGATTTTTCAGAAGCTATAATATTGGCACAATATCCTGCTGCTGCTGCTGCTGCTGCTGCTGCTGCTAAGTTGCTTCAGTCATGTCCAACTCTGTGCAGCCCTATAGACAGCAGCCCACCAGGCTCCCCCGTCCCTGGGATTCTCCAGGCAAGAACACTGGAGTGGGTTGCCATTTCCTTCTCCAATGCATGAAAGTGAAAAGTGAAAGTGAAGTCACTCAGTCGTGTCCGACTCCTAGTGACCCCATGGACTGCAGCCTACCAGGCTCCTCCGTCCATGGGATTTTCCAGGCAAGAGTACTGGAGTGGGGTGCCATCGCCTTCTCCTTGTAAACACTAAACAAAAGTTTTGAAACAAAGAAAGACAATAAATCAGAACAATTTAATAAGTATAATAAGAAATAAAGAAACCCAAGGTTTAGTTTTAAAAAATTGCAACACCAAAGATATAACAGCCTTCAATTCTCTAACTATTCGTTCATTCCCTCCATCATTCAATTTTTAAAATAACTACTAAAGTGACGTAATGTGGATGTGACGGTCATCAACTTACAATTGCCAAGTGCTAAAAGGGCCACCAGGACTTTTTAGCTGGAGGACTTAATCTATTCTGGGGAGTTTAGATTCACCTTTTTAAAAAAAGAGGAATTAAACAACTAATGCCAGAATCTAAGTAGATATTATGATTCAAATAAAATGATCTTTAAAGATAGAGGTCATTTTGTTTTCCTGTACTGTGTAATCCCTAGATTTTAACTGGAGAACATAGCTGGGAATAGGTAACACAAATTGATACTGAAGAGGTGGAAAGGTGGGCCTGATGCACACAGAGGCTCTGTACTGAGCCTCTTCTTCTAGGTCATCACTGAAGGAAAATTTTAAAGTATTCAGAAAACCTGGAGGTTCTTCCAGCCTGAAGTCCCCGGGATCTCAGCGTCAGGGAAAGGACGATGGCATCAAGGAGGATCCAAGCCAGGATAGGACAGCTCCGGGCACCGCTGCAGCTCCGAGCATGGTGGGCGACAGGCCACTGTGTCTAGTTTTCAAGTCCTCGCGGGAAAATAATGAGAATGAGCCTGAGAGGCCCTGGGAGAGTGAACCGCAGGAGAGGAGGGTGCTAGCAAGGGAGAGGGCTAGTGGAGGGTAGCTTCACAAGGAGAAGCCAAATGGGCTTAATCTTTCTCCTCTTTTGGTTCAGCCTCCCAAAGGTAAGCATCCAGTCTTTTGGCTGAGGTCTTCTGAAGAGAACCTCCTCTTAAAGGTCTTTAAGAGAACCTCCTCTTAAACATTCTCAGCCAATCCTGTCTTCTGCTCTCCATTCCTGCTCTTCAGAGGTGCCTGCTGTCAGGTCCTGAGCCTTTCTGGAACTGTGCAGTGACTTGACTTGCTTCTTGTTGTCCTCAACCCATCCTCCGTCACCTTCCCTGCCACCACAGACACTGAGCTTTCACTTTCCTCTGACCTCAGTTACCGCTAGTCCACCTGCTTTTTAGTTTACAGAAGTATGTAGCGGCAACTGCCCAGCTGTTAGCTCTTCTGGTCTCTTCTCCCCTGTTTCTCTGTCCATTTCTCATGAAATGAACTCTGCTGTGATTTCCGCAAGGTTTTAGGAAATCAGCAAACCCAAATGCGTGTGTTAGGTCTGCCTCGTTTAACCACAGGCAGTCCTGATCGTTTTTAAGGCTGTGATATCAAATTCATTTGGAAGCTCATCTTCTCATTGCCCCAACAGATACGTGGCCCAGAGACTTGAGACGGGAGCATGGTTGGCTATCCAAACACTTTCCCCAAGTTTGGACGGGAAATAGGGATGGTGAGGAAAAAGCAGCTGCTTCCTGACTTAACTGTGTACCAAGGGAAAGGCTACCCACTCCAGTATTCTGGTCTGGAGAATTCCAAGGACTGTATGATCCATGGGGTTGCAAAGAGTCAGACACAACAGAGAGACTTTCACTTTCAGTCCCAAGCTCATTGTTGATTCATGGAGAAGGGTGGTAGCCCAGTGTACCCACTGACAAAGTTCTCAGTCTCCTGCAGGTCACCTAAGCATTGACAGTTTCCTTCAAGTTTAGCTTCTTGCAGCCTTCAACTGGGGACATCCATGCAGGATCCCCACAACCCGCGTGCCTCTTTGCTCTCTGATGCTGCAACAGTAGTTCTTAACTTCTTTGGAGGTGATGAATAGAAGATTACTGAGGGAGACTTTATATTTAAGAAAAATGAAAGAGCTAAGTCAGTACAAATGTGCCTATGGCATCTTACTATTTGAAAACTTAGGTAAATTAACTAAAGTAACTATTTTAAAACCTTTTCAATAAGAATTTTTCAGACTTTCCTGAAATAGATAATAGGAAACCCTTTATCCACCTTATGCTCATTTTACCCTGCAAGAGAAAATACTTGGTAAAATTTAAACAAGGTCTTAAAACAGAAATGAAAACTATTTATCTAAGTAAATGTTGGATAGTGCAGATGGCTGCAATTAAGAAAAAAAATCCTGTCTGAATTAATTCTTAAATAGTAGAGCATGGTCAAATAGCAAATGAAATAATAATGTGAATTTCAGCAAAACTTATGCCCACATGTTTAATGTTTGTTATTAACAGGATGAGCTGTTCCGTACTCTCGCATCTTATAAACTTCTTGCACCAAGATATAGATGGCAGAGAAGCAGATGGGGACGTACATGTCCTGTGACTTTAAAAGAAGGTAACATTTTTCAAGGATTGCCAGATTTTTCTGTGAGGTAGGTAAGATTTTCAGGATTTAATTTTAAAACTTGCCCATACTTCTTTTCAGTTGTTTATGGCAATGACGTATTTTTAGTTTTCTAGGTAAAATGTACTGTCTCTCATCAGAAGAAGCATTAAAAACCTTTCTACTGAACCCACGTCCCTATCTTCTTCCGCCTATGCCAGTACCTCCATTTAAAGTATTCATATTTGGACCTCATGCTTCAGGGAAAACAACACTTAGCAATCTGCTTGCAAAACATTACAAAGGAAAGGTAACTACTTAGCTGATTTAATTTGCATTTCCCTGTGACTAATAAGGTTCAACATTTTTTATATGTTATTCATGTATTCTCTTTTAAAAGTGTTTGTTCAAGCTTCTTGCTCATTCTTAAATTTTTTGCATCATGATTGGCAGGAGTTCCTTATGTTGTATATATACACATTTTTTGTTATAGACATTGTAAACATCTTCTACTATTCTGCTTTGCCTTTTCACTTCTTAAATGAAAAATATACCATAATATATTCATTTAAAGTAAGTCAAAAAGTCCTGCCTAACTAGAGAAGATGGGAATTAGGCTTCACCTTCTGAAAAAAAAGAGTATAAAGGATTTGTGGATATGTTTTAAAACCATCACAGTATGTGTCAGACAAAAGAATTATAATTTTAAAATGTAAAGCATTTTTACAAATCAATATTTAAAAGCCTCAGTAGAAAAAGATAGCAAACAGGCAATTCATGAAATAATTGATTCAAATAGCCATTACACATGAGAAAAGGATTATAATCAGGGAGAGGCCAAAACACCCAGAGATATATTATGTCAACCTCACTGTTGAAAAATCACCCAGTACTGATGTGTGGCTAAGATTAGGAAAGTACATTCTTATACATTGCTGGTTAGAGTGTAACCATTCTGGATAGCTACTGGACATATCTATAAAAGTCTAAAATTTATGCATATCCTTTGAACTACAGATTTTTCTTGAAGAAACCATCAAAGATATATACATAGCCATAGCCTAGTTTATAATAGCAAAATCATGTATATCTGAATATGTATTATTGGTACTTTAAGTTGTAATATTTTTATCTAATATAATACTTCAGTTCAGTTCAGTTCAGTTCAGTCGCTCAGTCGTGTCTGACTCTTTGCGACCCCATGAATCGCAGCATGCCAGGCCTCCCTGTTCATCACCATCTCCCAGAGTTCACTCAGACTCACGTGCATCAAGTCAGTGATGCCATCCAGCCATCTTATCCTCGGTCGTCCCCTTCTCCTCCTGCCCGCAATCCCTCCCAGCATCAGAGTTTTTTCCAATGAGTCAACTCTTCTCGTGAGGTGGCCAAAGTACTGGAGTTTCAGCTTTAGCATCATTCCTTCCAAAGAAATCCCAGGACTGATCTCCAATGGACTGGTTGGATCTCCTTGCAGTCCAAGGGACTCTCAAGAGTCTTCTCCAACACCACAGTTCAAAAGCATCAATTCTCCAGCGCTCAGCCTTCTTCACAGTCCAACTCTCACATCCATACATGACCACTGGAAAAACCATAGCCTTGACTAGACGGACCTTAGTCAGCAAAGTAATGTCTCTGCTTTTAAATATGCTATCTAGGTTGATCATAACTTTTCTTCCAAGGAGTAAGCGTCTTTTAATTTCATGGCTGCAGTCACCATCTGCAGTGATTCTGGACCCCAAAAAATAAAGTCTGACACTGTTTCCACTGTTTCCCCATCTATTTGTCATGAAGTGATGGGACCGGATGCCATGATCTTCATTTTCTGAATGTTGAGCTTTAAGCCAACTTTTTCGCTCTCCTCTTTCACTTTCATCAAGAGGCTTTTTAGCTCCTCTTCATTTTCTGCCATAAGGATGGTGTCATCTGCATATCTGAGGTTATTGATATTTCTCCCGCCGATCTTGATTCCAGCTTGTGTTTCTTCCAGTCCAGCGTTTCTCATGATGTACTCTGCATATAAGTTAAATAAGCAGGGTGACAATATACAGCCTTAACATACTCCTTTTCCTATTTGGAACCAGTCTGTTGTTCCATGTCCAGTTCTAACTGTTGCTTCCTGACCTGCATACAGATTTCTCAAGAGGCAGGTCAGGTGCTCTGGTATTCCCATCTCTTTCAGAATTTTCTGCAGTTTCTTGTGATCCACACAGTCAAAGGCTTTGGCATAGTCAATAAAGCAGAAATAGATGTTTCTCTGGAACTCTAGAATAGGGCATATATTCATGCATATTTAATAAATCTAGAAGAATGGTACTGAGGAACCTATTTGCAGGGCAGGAATAGAGATGCAGACATAAAGACAAGACTCTGGACACAGCAGGGAAAGCAGAGGGTGGGACAAATTGAGAGAGTAGCAGGGAAACATGTACATTACCATATGGAAACTAGTAGCTAATGGGAAGCTCTGTATAACACAGGGAGCTCAGTGTGGTTCTCTGTGACAATCTCGAGGGGCAGGATGGGGTGGGGGGTGGTAGGGAGGTTCAAGAGGGAGGGGGCATATGTATTCTCAATGGCTGATTTACATAGTTGTGTGGCAAAAGTCAATACAATATTATATTAGTAAAGCAATTATTCCCCAGTTAAAAATAAAATTTTTAAAAATTAATTGATTCATTTTTAACTGTGTGAATTGGATGGTATGTCTCAATAAAGCCATATTTTTAAGTTAAAAAATGATGGTGTGAAAAAAGTGATGGTGTGTATGTATTTTTATTGGCATAAAATAAAATAATACAAGCATATTGAAGGAAAAACAAAATGGAATCTAGAAGTATGAAAATATTATTTAAACTTAAAAGACATATATAGAAATCTAACATCCCAATATTCAGTATTAAATATAGTATCTACCAAAGGACTTATATTCAAAAATATGTAGAATTCTAACCTGGTTTTTTAAAAGTTGAACATATGCTTAAAAACATATGGGTAAATGAACTACCAATACACTCAAAAAATTGTTAGTGATTAAGGATAGTTAACGGAGAAGACAATGGCACCCCACTCCAGTACTCTTGCCTGGAAAATCCCATGGACGGAGGAGCCTGGAAGGCTGCAGTTCATGGGGTCGCTAAGAGTTGGACACAACTGAGCAACTTCACTTTCACTTTTCACTTTCATGCACTGGAGAAGGAGATGGCAACCCACTCCAGTGTTCTTGCCTGGAGAATCCCAGGGACAGGGAAGCCTGGTGGACTGCTGTCTATGGGGTTGCACAGAGTCGGACATGATTGAAGCGACTTAGCAGCAGCAGCAGGGATAGTTAAATTTACATACAGTGAGATTTCTCACCAACTAGGGTGGCTAAAGTGTAAAAGATTCACAAAATCAAGTGCTAATGATGAGGTAGAATAACTGCAATTTTAATACTTTGCTGCTAGGAATATAAACTGGTTTCAACCACTCTGGAAAGAGTTTAGTGGTTTAGCATAAAGTCAAACATACACTTATCATATGACCCAGTAATTCCACTCCTCACTGTTTATCCAACAGAAATGAAAACATAGGTCCACAAAGACTTTCTCGCAAGTGTTCATTGCTTCTTTATTTGTAATAGCCCAAACTAGAAACAATTCAAACGTCCATGATGAATGAATTAAAAAACTATATATTCATAAAATGATACTGCTCAAAAATACAAAGGAATAGATTACTGAGATATATAGTTATATTTTTGAATCTCAAAAACATGCTAAGGGAGAAAAGCTTCGGAAAGGTTATATACTGTTTGGTTCCATTTATATGAAATTCTAGAAAAGGCAAAACTTATCTGTATATGATGGAAAACAAAGTGGTTGCTAAGGGCCAGGCACTGACTATAAAGCACAATGAGGAGACTTTAGGGGGTGATAAAAATGTTCTATATTTTTATTGTAGTGCTTTTTATGTACATATTTGTAAAAATGCATCAAACTCTGTACTTAAAATGGGTGCCTTTTATTGTATATAGACTGTAAATAAAATGTTGATGTTTAAAATGTATATGTAATTTGAATACATATTACATGATCATACATATATAATATATATATTAGCTTTTAAAAATTGGTGAATTCTGAAAATAACATACCTCAAGCAGCATTAAGATTTTTGAGATACATAGGTATAGCTGTAGAAATAGATGTTGATGAACAAATGTGCTTAGTTTTCAGAGTAACTTGTGCTTATATTGGTTTTCTCAAATATTCTTTGCAGGTAGTTGACTATGATAAAGTGATTCAACCACGTTTTGATAAAGCCCTTGAAATGTTAACCAGAAACACTATAGCTGAGGCCACTGAAGCAGCCATTAAAGTTGTCAAAGAGCGGCTTCTCTTAGAACTACAAGCTAAAACTGGTGAACAATTTTTTTAATGTGTGTTTTAACAGTAGTTGAGCCTGGCTGCCTGAGGGCACAGTCTTGGTTGGTTTGTCTTGATATCCCTGGCATCTTGCACACTGCAGCCTCAGAATAAGTGGTTGGAGAAATGGATATACATAAACCCGAATCATACACTGAGAAAATGATTCCAACTCTGGATTTCTAAGGAAAGGAATCATAAAGAGTTTTCAAACTTAGATTTCTTTTCTTTTGTGGATCTGCTTCCTGGGCAGAATTTGCACCTTTATTTACACCAGGGGCGATGACAACAACAACACTTTGACTCATGGAGTTTGTGTTATTGCTGCTGCTGCTGTTGTTCTAGGCCTCTGTGTCAGCCTTGATTGTAAGTCAGTGTTTTTATTTGGGGGAATATTATTTTCAAATTCAAAATGTTACAAATGAAAAAGTCATCGATGAGGAGACAGAAGCACAAGAGGTTAAATGGCTTCCTGAAATTCATCCAGATGGTGGCATAGCTAAGACTTGAACATCCTCTATTTGTCAGAATCTGCTATCAGGATTTCACTAACATTTTACATACACTGGAAAACTTCCCATCATTTCCTATGCTTGAAACTATTTAAAGATCAAGGAAATTACTTCTTCTTACATGGCAATATAGAGCTTTTGCTAGGAAAGAACACAGGTTTTGCCTAATAAATCTGCCTCTCATCTTTCTCATTAACCTATAATCAAGTAAGAAAGTACAACCTGGTGTCTGAGAGATTACAAAAAACAACCACAAAAAGACCAGCATTGAAATAATATGCCATCCAAATGAGCATGGATCAGTGGTAAAGAATCCGCCTGGAATGCAGGAAATACAGGCAACACAGGTTCAGTCCCTGCGTTTGGAAGATCCCCTGGGATAGGAAACGGCAACAAACTCCAGTATTCTTGCCTGGGTAATCCCATGGACAGAGGAAACTGGTGGGCTACAGTCGATAGGGTCACAAAGAGTCAGACACAACTGAGCGATTGAGCACAGATAATAAAGAATGAATTTATGTGTTTATCATACTATCTTCAGAACTAAGACCAAAATTTAAAAATACTCTTGGACAATTAATAAATATGTGAGGTATCTAGAAATATTGACCCAAACTTCTAAGATGGCTTGTCATTCAATTTCAAATAACAAAAATGAATAATTGATTCAAAAATGAATTTTTGAATTCAAAATTGAATATTTTGAAATGAACTCAAAATTCATTAAGAATGAATTCATTCAAAAATGAATAATTCTTTCAACAAACACTTGAGCACCTTCTTGTGTTAGATATTATTCTGAACATTGAGCTACAGAGGTGAACAAGACACTTGAAGCTCCTGTCCTTGATGTGAAAGTGAAGTGAAAGTCGCTCAGTCGTGTCCGACTCTTTGCGACCCCATGGACAATCCATGGAATTCTCCATGCCAGAACACTGGAGTGGGTAGCCTTTCCCTTGTTGTCTGTCCAGGGGATCTCCCCAACCCAGGGATCGAACCCAGGTCTCCCGCATTGCAGGCAAATTCTCTACCAGCTGAGCCACCAGGGAAGCAGATGTGTGTGCCCAGTCTGGTCTGACTCTGCAACCCCATGGATTGTAGCCTGACAGGCTCCCCTCTCCATGGGATTTTCCAGGCAAGAATACTGGAGTGGGTTGCCATTCCCTTCTCCAGGAGACCTTCCCAACCCAGAGATCAAACCCAGGTTTCCTGCATTGCAGGAAGATTCTTTACCATCTGAGCCACCAGGGAAGCCCCCAGACAATAAGATTAACTCTTCTTAAATTTTTAAAAATTGGATTTTTTTTTGGCCAGGGACTTTACTCCAACATATTTTTTAAGAAATTTTGTCAGTGGAGAATATTGAGGCTTTTTAACATAGAAAGTGATATAATATAATAATACAAAAGAGGGCAGCTAACATGGAGCAGGCTTCCAGTGTGCCAAGCCTTTTCTATGTTCCTTGTTGACACCCATTATCTTATTTGATGTTGCAACTATGTTTTTAGTTTAACGATCCTCATTTTGCCCAGTAATAATTGAGACAGGAAGATCAAATGATTCAAACTGAGACAGGGAAAGCAAATGATTCACAAAAGGCACATTGGCTCAGTTAGAACTCACCTGCCCAAGGTGGTCTACCTGCCCCCCAGCTACTTTTGCTGCTGCTGCTGCTTCTAAGTCGCTTCAGTCGTGTCCGACTCTGTGCGACCCCATAGACAGCAGCCCACCAGGCTCCCCTGTCCCTGGGATTTTCCAGGCAAGAACCCTGGAGTGGGTTGCCATTTCCTTCTCCACTGCATGAAAGTGAACGGTGAAAGTGAAGTCCCTCAGTCGTGTCTGACTCTGTGAAACCCCATGGATTGCACCTACCAGGCTCCTCCGTCCATGGGATTTTCCAGGCAAGGGTACTGGAGTGGGGTGCCATTGCCTTCTCTAACACAGTCAATTACTATCTTACAGCTCAGTCAACTGCAAAAGACCTTCAAGGAGAATCTGAAAGGAGGGAAAGTGAAGTCCCAACTGATGCATATAGAAGTGCAGAAGAATTGCAGTCGTCACTTGATGAAGATGGTAAAGAAAATGCTGCTAATGTTATTGGCCACATCTTTCCTAGTATAAACAGATTAGCTGATAGAGTGTATTATTCTTTCACTGCAGTGTTCACTTTTGAATCCCAAAGAGAAAGCTCTTTAGAAGACAATGACGAAGCCAAAATGAAGTCAGATGATAAAGATGGTAACAAAATGAGCTGCTAATGCCATGCGTGTGGATCTTATTTCCATTTATTTCATATGTTATCATGTTTATATTGAAACTTGAACTTATCCTCCCCTCACCCTCAAATTGGAAACTTTAGGAGTAAAAGAGTTAAGTTTTCCTCTTACAGATTTAAACTGACCAGCTGTAGAACAGAAATAGATCTACTAGAATGAAGAAGAAAACAGAACACAAGTCTAATACTATTGGAACACTCTCCAAAATTTTTTGTATCTTTCCAAACATGATACGATCATTATTGTACAATAATAAATTCTTTCTTAAAAGCGCTCTGCTTCCTTTAACAGATTGGAATCAGAGCATCATAAACCCAGAGTTGTAGCTGTGAAATGTTTATCATTTAATGCTATTTACCACTCCAGTATTCTTGACTAGAGAATTTCACGGACAGAGGAGCCTAACAGGCTAATTGTCCATGGGGTCACAAAGAGTCAGACATGACTTATCAAGTAACACTTTCACTTTACACTCTTCTACAACTTTTCCATTTATATTTTAACATAATCAAGAGCATACAAAGTAAACTACTTTTATCTTTTATTTGTGTTACATTCAATTATATAATTTCATTAGAAAATAATTTAACCATCATTTTAAATTACTGCATGATTTCTTTATTTAGAAGTATTACTTTTAACTAGTTCATTACATTGAAAACTTATATTTTTGCTACTAAAAAATTCAATGAATTTTTTCCATTGAATTTTTTACATAAAGTTTTGCTTGTATGTTGACACAAATGAAGTTTAATGAGTAAGAAGTAATAGAGAGTCAAATTGCTTTGCATAAAGTTTCAATTTATGTTCCCATCAGGAATATGCAAACTATATGTCCTAGTTTCCTCAGTATTTTCTCTTTTAAAATATTATTTTAATTTTTATTTGACTATTTCTGAAGTTTAGTGTTTAATGCTGTGTTAGCTATTTATATTTCTTCTTTTCTGACGTGACCATTTTTGTCTTTTGCCTATTTTTCTAAATTCTTGTATCAATTATATGGTTTTAATATAAATGTTCTGTATTAGTCACTTATTTTTCATATTTTTTTCCAAATTGAGTGGTTTGTCTTTTAAGTCACCTTGCTGACTTTGAGGTAGCAGAATTTTTAACATTTTCATAGTCAAATAATTACTTTCCATTTGTTAATTTCTTCCATTTACTTTCCGGCTTAAAAGTCTTCCTCTCAACCAGAGATTTCACATATACTTTTTTTTTAAGTTGGCGCTGCCTTTTTGTATTTAGCTTTCTTTTTTTTTTTTTTTAGCAGAAATAGATGTTTTTCTGGAACTCTTGCCTTTTTTTTTTTAATTCTTTTTTATTTATTTATTTTACTTTACAATTCTGTATTGGTTTGCCATACATTGACATGAATCCATCACAGGTGTACATGCGTTCCCAAACATGAACCCCCCTCCCACCCGCCTCCCCACAACATCTCTCTGGGTCATCCCCGCGCATCAGCCCCAAGCGTGCCGTATCCTGCTTCGGACATATTGTGTTGTATAATGTAGGGCTGTCTTTTTTATTTGGTGTCTCCTCCTGATTCAGACTTGGAGAAGGAAATGGCAACCCACTCCAGTGTTCTTGCCTGGAGAATCCCAGGGACAGGGGAGCCTGGTGGGCTGCCGTCTCTGGGGTCGCACAGAGTCGGACACTGTCACAACAGAGTTGGACTGAAGCGACTTAGCAGCAGCAGCAACCGCCTGATTGAGACAGGTGTGTCTTTGCCTTGTGTTTATTTCAAGCTGAGTAGGAACTGAACTGGGCACTGGAAGAATCATATATGGCATTCCTCCTTTCCCAGCCTGCATATGCACACACGCACACACATACACACTTCACAGAAGGACCTGGACATTAAAATTTTTGCCAAGCGGCATCTGGGAACCCCATCTCTGCTCCTGCAGAGTTCCCAGCACCAATATGTACACAGAGAGGCCCTCCCCCATACTATCTGTTCCCTCTTTAGGGGAAGCCGTACAATGTAGCAACATCATCAGTACCTCTACTCACGGCCAGAGGATCACCAGCACTGCCAGTGTGCCCTGGTAAAAGACAGCCTCTCTCCCCCATGTGTCTGAGATAAGCACAGCTTTTACCTCTGGGAGCCAAAGAGTCTGTTGTGACACCAGGAAGGGAAAATTTTATTTTTTCCCAATTTACATCCATTGGCAACATATGAAACTGAAATTACTCCTAGTTTTGTTATCTGTATTTTCTACTGTTGATAAATATGTCTACCTATTTGATTATTATGGGTGTTATTTTAATTTTTTAAGAAATTAGGAGCATTGAGTCCTGGGTCCTTGGGCCCATACCACAATCTTCCTTAGGAATCACCTACAGTTTAAGTACTATTCTTTATGTGTTTAATAGAGTTTTATTTTCAGATGAAAAAGAAATAAGTGAAATGGTTACACTTCAAAGAAGTCAGCAAGACTCTAGTCGAGATCTAAAGAAGGATTCCAAAAAAGGTAAATTATTACTAGGGTGACTTGGTTCTCTTCAGTTCCGTTCAGTTCAGTCGCTCAGTCGTATCCTGACTGTTTGTAACAACATGAATTGCAGCACACCAGGCCTCCCAGTCTATCACCACCTCCCGGAGTTTACCCAAACTCATGTCCATCAAGTCGGTAATGCCATCCAGCCATCTCATCGTCTGTCATCCTCTTGTGCTCCTGCCCCCAATCCCTCCCAGCACCAGGGTCTTCTCCAATGAGTCAACTCTTCACATGAGGTGGCCAAACTATTGGAGTTTCAGCTTCAAAATCAGTCCTTCCAATGAACACCCAGGACTGGTCTCCTTTAGGATCGACTGGTTGGATCTCCTTGCAGTCCAAATGACTCTCAAGAATCTTCTCCAACACCACAGTTCAACAGCATCAATTCTTTGGCACTCAGCTTTCTTTTCAGTACAACTCTCACATCCATACACGACCATTGGAAAAACCATAGCCTTGAATAGATGTTGGCAAAGTAATATCTCTGCTTTTGAATATGCTATCTAGGTTGGTCATAACTTTCCTTCCAAGGAGTAAGCGTCTTTTAATTGGTTCTCTTAGACTGTGGTAAAAATCACAAATAGTTCCTTCAGAATTTTGAAGGATACCCATGTACTTTTTTACTTAAAAATCTTATTAGTATCCACTTACTCTATCTTAAGTGAAAGTCGCTCAGTCATGTCCATCTCTTTGCACCCCCCCACCATGGACTATACAGTCCATGCAATTCTCCAGGCCAGAATACTGGAGTGGGTAGCCCTTCCCTTCTCCAGGGGATCTTCCCAAGCCAGGGATCAAACCCAGGTCTCCCACATTGCAGGCAGATTCTTTACCAGCTGAGCCACAAGGGAAGCCCAAGAATACTGGAGTGGGTAGCCTATCCTTTCTCCAGGGGATCTTCCCAACCAGGAATCAAACCGCGGTCTTCTGCTTGCAGGCAGATTCTTTACCAACTGAGCTATCAGGGAAACCTTTACTCTGTCTTAAAGACTACTATAATGTGAACAGTTGGATATGTAGGAACACAGACAGAAGAACATGTGATATACTGTTTTCATGAACAAGAATATTGGAAAGATAGGATATCTGTCTTTCTGTTCTGTCATTCCTGGCATGTGGCTACCTTATAATAATTCACAAGACGGCTGCTAGTGTGCCAGTTATTACATCAGTGGGCAAGAAGAGGAAAAAGGCAAGAGACAAAAAAATAGCACTCCATCCAGATGAGTTCAGTCAATTCAGTTCAGTTCAGTCACTCAGTCGTGTCCGACTCTTTGCAACCCTATGAACTGCAGCACGCCATGCCTCCCTGTCCATCACCAATTCCCGGAGTCCACCCAAACCCATGTCCATTGAGTCGGTGATGCCATCCAACCATCTCATCCTCTGTCATCCCCTTCTCCTCCTGCCCTCAATCTTTCCCAGAATCAGGGTCTTTTTCAATGAGTCTGCTCTTCACATAAGGTGGCCAAAGTATTGGCATTTAAGCTTCAAAATCAGTCCTACCAATGAACACCCATCTCCTTTAGGATGGACTGGTTGGATCTCCTTGCAGTCCAAGGGACTCTCAAGAGTCTTCTCCAACACCACAGTTCAAAAGCATCAATTCTTCAGTGCTCAGCTTTCTTCACAGTCCAACTCTCACATCCATACATGACCACAGGAAAAACCATAGCCTTGATTAGACGGACCTTTGTTGGCAAAGTAACGTCTCTGCTTTTGAATGTGCTGTCTAGGTTGGTCATAACTTTCTTTCCAAGGAGTAAGTGTCTTTTAATTTCATGGCTGCAGTCACCATCTGCAGTGATTTTGGAGCCCCCCAAAATAAAGTCTGACACTGTTTCCACTGTTTCCCCATCTATTTCCCATGAAGTGATGGGACCAGATGCCATGATCTTCATTTTCTGAATGTTGAGCTTTAAGCCAACTTTTTCACTCTCCTCTTTCATTTTCATCAAGAGGCGTTTTAGCTTCTTTTCACTTTCTACCATAAGGGTGGGTCATCTGCATATCTGAGGTTATTACTATTTCTCCCGGCAATCTTGATTCCAGCTTGTGCTTCTTCCAGCCCAGCATTTCTCATGAGTACTCTGCATATAAGTTAAATAAGCTGGGTGACAATATACAGCCTTGATGCACTCCTTTTCCTATTTGGAACCAGTCTGTTATTCCATGTCCAGTTCTAACTGTGGCTTCCTGACCTGCATACAGGTTTCTCAAGAGGCAGGTCAGGTGGTCTGGTATTCCCATCTCTTTCAGAATTTTCCACAGTTTATTGTGATGCACACAGTCAAAGGCTTTGGCATAGTCAAGAAAGCAGAAATAGATGTTTTTCTGGAACTCTCTTGCTTTTTCCATGATCCAACAGATGTTGACAATTTGATCTCTGGTTCCTCTGCCTTTTCTAAAACCAGCTTGAACATCTAGAAGTTCATGGTTCACATACTGCTTAAGCCTGGCTTGGAGAATTTTGAACATTACTTTACTAGCGTGTGAGATGAGTGCAATTGTGTGCTAGTATGAGCTTTCTTTGTCATTGCCTTTCTTTGGGATTGGAATGAAAACTGACCTTTTCCAGTCCTGTGGCCACTGCTGTTATTCCTCTTTAAAGAGAAAACAACAAGACTCACCCCCGAAAAATTCTTCTTGCATTTTATCTACCAGTGAAGCTATCGATATAAGGGAAGTTAGGAGATGTAGTGTTTTTAAACAGCTAGGCACATTGCTGACCCTAACAAAATCAGCATTCTATTATTAAGGGAAAGGAGAACTGGATATTGTGTAGGCAAGTAGTATCTTCTGGCACATTTAGTATTTTTGCCTGGCTATTTCTGCTTCCTCATGTCCCCTTTCCCAGGCTATGGGAAGATCTTGTGTTCTTACCTCTGACTATCCAGGAATTGCTGGTTTTCTGTAACTGAGAACAGACTTCTCACTTCATGATGGGGAGGACAGCAGGCAGCTGCTCCTCAAAAGTCCTTTGGGATTTTTAGGCTCTGGCAGGAGACCCTGATGGATGGAGCTCAGAAAGCACTACTGGAAAGGCCGAGGTAGAAGAGTCTGGTGGAGCTGCCAATCTCAAGTCCTGCTAGACACATGGATGAATGTTTATATCATGGTGCAGCCTATAAGCCAGCTCAGCTATGTAAGAAAACATTCAGCACACAGTGAGGCAGGAATCAAGGCTAACACCTGAAAAACCAGCCTATGCCATCCTCTTGCCCACCTCCTCTCTTTTTATTGTCCCATGTAGTCTCATGGGACACTAATTTATAATTTAGGGCTTCCCTGGTGGCTCAGTGGTAAAGAACCCTTCTGCAAGTGCAGGAAACATGGGTTCAATCTCTGGTCTGGGAAGATCCCACATGCCACAGAGCAACTAAGCCTGTGCACCCCAGCTATTGAACCTATGCTCTAGAGCCCGGGAGATGCAATTAATGAGCTCACATGCTGCAACTGCTGAAGCCCACATGCCCAGAACCCATGCTCCACAACAGGAGAAGTCTTCAAAACCAGAGAAGAGCCCCCACCAGGACTCTTCCCCAACTAAAGAAAAGCCCATACAGCGACGAAGAGCCAGCACAGCCAACAATAAGCAATAGAAACAATTATTAATTGAAAGTATTTATTTTGTTTTCTGACTCATTTTTTAGTTGCCTGTCTTTTAGCTTGACTCCTGGAAGCCTTTGGTTCCTACCTCTTCTCCCTGGTTTTCTGAGTTTTTACTCCTGCCTGACATTGAGTTTCTTTTTCTTGCCTCATATGCTTTCATTCTGATGCACTGGCTTTAAGCCACTATTCTACTATTTTGCGATTCCAGACTTATTTCCTCCCTAGTCTATCTCTCCCCTTCTCTGGCATGTTCAGCAGTAACACAAAGAGTGCCTCCTTGGGTTAGGTATTTACAATCATGTTCTGTTGCAAATAACAATTGTCTACTAAAATTATTAATGGCATTAATTTATTGATTTATTTTACTTTAGATGTAACAGACTATGAGATAGAAGAGGTAACTGCTGATCATCCAGAAGTTCTTTCCATAATAAATGAGACAGTAAAAATGGCAAAGGATATGAACTTTGAACAGCCACATGAAAAAATTGTTGCGATCTTAGATGAAGTTCTCCACGAGGTAAGAAATCCAGAATCTTTATTTTTATCTCTGATTTCACAGTATCTGAGAAAATGTTAACCTGGTATATGTACAATTATTTTTGAATCCCATATGATAGTGTTGAAATCTACAGACTTCTAATTCATGTGCATTTTACAGTAACACTGTTAATATGTAATGTACCCTGCTGCTGCAGCTGCTAAGTCGCTGCAGTTGTGTCCGACTCTGTGCAACCCCATTGATGGCAGTCCACCAGGCTCCCCTGTCCCTGGGATTCTCCAGGCAAGAACAACACTGGAGTGAGTTGCCATTTCCTTCTCCAATGCATGAAAGTGAAAAGTGAAAGTGAAGTCGCTCAGTCGTGTTTGACTCTGTGCCACTCCATGGACTGCAGCCCACCGGGCTCCTCCGTCCATGGGAGTTCCCAGGCAAGAGTACTGGAGTGGGGTGCCATTGCCTTCTCTGGTAATGTGCCCTAGTTGCTTGTAAATTTTCCATCAATGCATCTGCATGCTTAGTCATGTCCGACTCTTTTCGACCCTTTGAACTATAGCCCACCAGGCTCCTCTGTCCATGGGGTTTTCCATGCAAGAATACTGGAGTGGGTTGCCATTTCCTTCTCCAGGGGACCTTCCTGACCCAGGGATTGAACCTGCGTCTCCTGTGTCTCCTGCATTACAGGTGGATTCTTTACCCACTGAGCCATCAGTGAAGCCCTTATCAACAGTTGTACAATATAATTTCATAGCTGTGATGTTTATTCTTCATTAACTTTTATTATCTTTAATTCAGCTTAGTTGGTTAAAAGATAACGCATATTAAGCAAATACCAAAGGTAGACTTTTCATCTACGAGCTAATAATTTGTAAACCAACACAAATTTTGTTCTATAGCTAATTTCATCCAACCATATTGAACATGTGTTCATGCAAGAGATAGATGGACACACCATTGATTTTCCAATCTAAGGGGAAAATAAAGCCTCAGTTCCTATGTCCTACCCATAGTAAATCAGAAGACTTATGAAGACTGTATGGATCCATTTTGTACAGAGACCTTGTGTAAGCATTCAGAGCAAAAGTCAAAGAGAACAAATCACTTTGGGTCTTTCAGTAAACTTCTTCTGTAAATCTCTGTAATTTGAAAATGATATAATTTGAAATTATGACACAGTGGGTAAAACCCTCGACCCCTAGGCTATATCCAAGGCAAGTTGTTATTCCCCTCTGAGCTTTTCTTTCAGTTGTTCTGTCATCAATTTATTCCTTTAGAAACATTCTGAACACCTGATGTGCTAGAGCCAGGGAATAGGAAGATGAATTAAACAAAGCTCTCCCTCTTAAGGAACTGTAAGTAAGTCAGGTAGGGGAGGTGACATAGAATCCAATAATTATCTATCATGTGCTCAGTGGTAACCAGATATGTGTGTATGTGTGGTGAGAACTTTCAAGATCTACTCTCTTAGCCACTTTCAAATATACAATGCTGCTAAGTCGTTTCAGTCGTGTCCGACTCTGTGCGACCCCACAGACAGCAGCCCACCAGGCTCCCCCATCCCTGGGATTTTCCAGGTAAGAACACTGGAGTGGGTTTCCATTTCCTTCTCCAATGCATCAAAGTGAAAAGTGAAAGTGAAGTCGCACAGTCGTGTCGGACTCCTAGTGACCCCACGGACTGCAGCCTACCAGGCTCCTCCATCCATGGGATTTTCCAGGCAAGAGTACTGGAGTGGGTTGCCATTGCCTTCTCCACATGCTAGCAAAGTAATGCTCAAAATTCTCCAAGCCAGACTTCAAAGGTATGTGAACCGTGAACTTCCAGATGTTCAAGCTGGATTTAGAAAAGGCAGAGGAGCCAGAGATCAAATTGCCAACATCTGCTGGATCATCAAGAAAACTAGAGAGTTCCAGAAAAACATCTATTTCTGCTTTATTGACTATGCCAAAGCCTTTGCATGGATCACAATAAACTGTGGAAAATTCTGAAAGAGATGGGAATACCAGACCACCTGACCTGCCTCTTGAGAAACCTGTATGCAGGTCAGCATATAGAAGCAACAGTTAGAACTGGACATGGAACAACAGACTGGTTCCAAATAGGAAAAGGAGTAGGTCAAGGCTGTATATTTTCACCCTGTTTATTTAACTTATATGCAGAGTACATCATGAGAAACGCTGGGCTGGATGAAACACAAGCTGGAATCAAGATTGCTAGGAGAAATATCAATAACCTCAGATATGCAGATGACACCACCATTATGGCAGAAAGTGAAGAAGAACTAAAAAGCCTCTTGATGAAAGTGAAAGAGGAGAGTGAAAAAGTTGGCTTTAAAACTCAACATTCAGAAAACGAAGATCATGGCATCCGGTCCCATCACTTCATGGCAAAGAGATGGGGAAACAGTGAGACTTTTATTTGGGGGGGGCTCCAAAATCACTGCAGCCATGAAATTAAAAGACACTTACTCCTTGGAAGGAAAGTTATGACCAACCTAGACAGCATATTAAAAAGCAGAGACATTGCTTTGCCAACAAAGGTCCGTCTAAGTCAAGGCTATGGTTTTCCCAGTAGTCATGTATGGATGTGAGAGTTGGACTGTAAAGAAAGCTGAGCGCAGAAGAACTGATGCTCTTGAACTGTGGTGCTGGAGAAGACTCTTGAGAGTCCCTTGGACTGCAAGGAGATCTAACCAGTCCATCCTAAAGGAAATCAGTCCTGGGTGTTCACTGGAAGGACTGATGTTGAAGCTGAAACTCCAAAACTTTGGCCACCTGATGAGAAGAACTGACTCATTGGAAAAGACCCTGATGCTGAGAAAGATTGAAGGCAGGAGGAGAAAGGGACGACAGAGGATGAGATGGTTGTATGGCATCACTGACTCAATGGACATGAGTTTGGGTATGCTCTGGGAGTTGGTGATGGATAGAGAGGCCTGGCGTGCTGCTGTTCGTGGGGTCGCAAAGAGTCAAACCCGACTGAGGGACTGAACTGAACTGACAGCATTATAACTTTGTTTACATGTCCATCAATGCCTATTGAATGTAGCACCTCAAGGCAAGAATACCAGGTCAGTTATCTTTTGCATTCCCTCTGCGTTTCTTAATGCAACTGAACAGAAGTGCTCAATAAATGAGCTTTTATAGTGATCCTTTCTCCCATTTTCCAAAAAACAGCACAAGAAGTTTAAACAAAGATTATTTAAAATTAAGACTGAATTTCTACCTCAAACTATAGATTTCTCTCAATTGCAACTTCCTATTCCTTGAAAGTGTTAATATGGCAACTATATTTCTACATTTCTAAGTATGATGTGAAAATCTCTCAGTCCTGTCAGGACTCTTTGTGACCCCATGGACTCCAGGCCAGAATACTGGAGCAGGTAGCCTTTTCCTTCTCCAGGAGAATCTTCCCAACCCTAGGATCACACCCCAGGTCTCCCAGATCACAGGTGGCACTGCAGGCACAGTGCCGGCTTATCTAAGTATGATAGTAAGTTTATTAATAAAAAGGACTTCTTTACATGAAAAAAGACTGATAAAAGTGCTCTGGTTACAAGTGGCTTTTTTAAACTTTTTATTTTGATATACAGTTGTATAGGGCAATGGAAAAATAGAACAGAAAGATTGCTGTGAATCTAAAACTGCTCTAAGGGGCATTCCCTGGCTGTCCAGTGGTTAGGACTCAGCGTTTTCACTGGCAGAGTCCAGGTTCAATCCTTGGTGGGGGAACTAAGATTTCACAAGCTTCACAGCATGGCCAAGAAATGAAATTAACTTAAAAAATAAAATAAAAATAACACTGTTCTAAAAGTAAAGTTTATTTTTAAAAAACAGAACTACTATGTGAACTAGCAAACCCACTTCCAGCTATATATTCAAAAGAATTGAAAGCAGGGTTTTGAAGAGATATCTCACACCCATGTGCATGGCTTGTTAACTGTAGTTACCATGCTGTACATTACACTCTCAGTACTTATTTATCTTGGAACTGGAAGTTTGTACCTTTTGACCATGCATGTGTGCGTGCTAAGTTGCTTCAGTCATGTCCAACTCTTTGTGATCCTATGGACTGTAGTCTGCCAGGCTCCTCTGTCCATGGGATTCTCTAGGCAAGAATGCTGGAGTGGGTTGCCATGCCCTCCTCCAGGGGATCTTCCTGACCCAGGGATCTAACCCACATCTCTTGCGGCTCCTGCATTGCCAGTGAATTCTTTATTGCTGAGCCACCTGGGAAGCCCTACCTTTTGACCTTTTCACCCATTGCTCCTCACCTCTTCCTCCGTCTCTAGCAGCCACCAATCTCTTCTCTATGAATTTGGTTTTTCTAGATTCCACAAAAAATGGGTCATATAGTATTTGTCTTTCTCTAACTTATTTCACTTATACTACTTCATTATAGCTTTTCCCTCCTAATTCTCTTATGTGAAACTTTTCAAAGTGTTTAAAATTCTTTTTTTTCCCCCCAAATGCTCTTCATTCAGATGGAAATTTCAAAAAGCAGGTAAATCTGCATAAGCCAAAGGGTTACACTGGTCCCCTCAAGATTTCTTTCCCTTGACTTCTAATATTCTGTGACTTCCTGATTGCATACAGATTTGTCTAAAACCTTCAGAACTGGTGTATTCACAGACCCACATCACTAATCTCCACATTTGTACTGAAGCTGTTATAATTGGGTGGCCGGTGGAAGATAGTTTAGCAGAACTCACAAAGCACCTGCAAGATTTGTTTTGAACCAGTTTCTTTCTACAGCTGTTAATAAACATCTCAGGACCTCTCAGCTCTCACACTAAAGGCTAAAAATCTAAAGGGAAGTAAAGAGCATTGTCACTTAAAAAGGCAGCCTGAGCCTGGACCTGGTGACTCAAAGAGTAGACCACGGACCGTCGTCACCTGAGACCATGTTAGAAATACAGACTCATGGGCCCTTACCCTTGACCTTCTGAGTCAGGATCCAGATTCTGTAATACTGAATAAGATATAGCAAGCATGTTTTGTTATATTTATTTAACAGAGGCTTTTGCTTCTTGTTCTTAATGTACAGCTTTAGTGCTTTCAAATTGTTTCTCTTTTTAAATTAAAATTTCTCTTTTTTTTCTTCTGAAAGTCAGAAGAACTCAAAAGATATTTGGTTAAGGTCCATAAAAGTGATATATCAGGGTAACATCCTTGACTTGGGGACCTATGATGGTAATTTCAGTGTGTCATTTTTCACAGGTAGTTGAAGAAAACAAGAACAGGTTTTATGGTGCCCCCAAATATGGAGGATGGATCCTGGACAACTGCCCTGTTGTGAAAGAACTCTGGATGGTCTTAGTCGACAAAGGAGTTCTACCCGATTTAGTCATCTGTTTATCAAACACAGAAAACAATGGTTGGTAAATACTTATCATGTCAATTCAGAGTGAAGTTTTTACTGCTGATAATATTTTTAGTTTATGTTTTTATGAACTATGAAATGGAAAACTCTCCACCTTCCCTGGGTACAACAAATACCACCCAGCAGTCCCTTCATGACCTCGAGGTACACAAAAGGAAACATCCAACCACTGAGTAGGTGGCCGCGGATGGTATGCTAGGTCACTGGATGCTCAATAGTCTCTTATCATTATTCTCTGGAGCTGAGCATTTAACAACCCTCATTCCAGTCAGCATTATAACTTCTGAATGAAAAATATATAAGGCTGAGGGCAAAACTATCTGTTAATCCTTTTTCCCCTCAAATGGGAAATACTAAGTAGATAAAGATAGCAGAATTAAATTTTAATTTCTGTCACTGTGTGTAAAGCTATAGTAATAAAAAAAATTATGGCACTACCAGAAAAAAATGACATAGACCAATCAAACAGAATAAAGAGCCCAGAGATAAACTCACACATATATAGTCAACTAATCTTTGATAAGGGAGCCAAAAATATTCTGTTATTTTGCATCTTAAGGACATGTATTTGAAAAGAAAATTTCCAGGGGCAGACTGTATTATACTACTTTTTATGTTTTAGTTACTTATAGTATGTCAATATATACCTTTTAAAAAGGATTTAAGATGGTCTCAAAAAATCTGGGCTCTATTTATATAAATACTTAAAGGAAAATATATTTGGATATAGACAGAAATAATTTTTCATTTCTAATTTCCAAAATATATCTCATTATATTTTATAGAGCCTCAAAATTAATATTACTCTTTATCTGTATTTCAGGAAAATATCTATATAATAGACTGTATTTAGAGAATAAACAAGAAATTGACTCTAAGATTTTGGAAAGATTATTAGATGAACTACTAAAGGAAAGAAAAGAGGAAGAAGCAGCAAGGTAATCTGCCTGGCACAATAAATGAGATTAATTAACCTTTTACAACTGTTAAAAATCTACGTATAATTTATATTTATAAAATGTCTTTAACATCAAAACAGGCCTACTAACAAGATCCAATTCTAATTCTAAGAAAAATAGTAATTTCACAAATATTGCCAGAATCTCTAAAGTATATAGCTGTGGATATTTTCACAGTCCCAAATCAGACATTCTAAACCAAATGTTTACTTTCAAAATACGTTGTAAAAAAAAAAAAAAAATGTCCTGGTAGTCCAGAGGCTAAAGCTCCCAATGTAGGGGGCCTGGGTTCGATCCTTGGTTGGGGAACTAGATCCCATATACCTCAACTAAGAGTTTGAATGTTGCAACTAAGACCCAGTGCAGTCAAATAAATAAATATATTTTTAAAAATGAACATAAAGTATATATTTTCTACTCTATTTATCTGTGACTTACTTTTACTAACTAGAATCCACAGATCAAAGAAATAATATAAAAAGTGAAAATACACTTGTGTCATATGACTGAAATTCAAAGCTTGACTAAGTTCTACATAAGGTAAAGAACAAGACTGCTGCTAAGTCGTGTCAGTCGTCTCCGACTCTGTGTGACCCCATAGATAGCAGCTCACCAGGTTCCCCTGTCCCGGGGTTTCTCCAGGCAAGAATACTGCAGTGGGTTGCCATTGCTTTCTCCCAAGAACAAGACTAGTTATTTATAACTTATAGGTTCAACATCAAATGCTTATTCTTGGGACTTCCTGGTGGTTCAGTGGCTAAGACTCTGAGCTCCCAATATGGAGGATGTCAACTCAATCCCTGGTGGGATAACTAGATCCCACATGCCACATTAAGACTTGGTGCAGCCAAATAAATTAATTAATTAAATACTTTAAAAAAAATTGGTCAGAGATGCAGTGCAACTTGGTTGGAAAAGAGATAAAATTTAAAGGATTTAGAATTACATTTTTGGCCAAATATCTACAGACATGCTGATTCTACCTGTTTTCCAGCATCAGTTTCCAAATGTGCTGGTCAAATGCAAGATAATTTCTTTTATCACCATCTGTCTTTGACTTACCCAAGTAGTATATGGAAGTAGCTAGAAACTGGCAGCAAAATTCTTCTTCCTCCTTGTCAGATCTTAGATTCTTAGCAGCAGCAACATATAGTATCCAGGTTTTGGATGAGGAAAGCATCACAAAAGAGCCCTACCTAACTAGATAAGTAGAAGAATTGCCAGTTCACACACTACCAAGTAGGGAAGCCATGCAGAAACAATGCTCAGTAGTCTCAAAGGTCTGGGTCATGAACAAGAGAACTCAAATTACATTAAGACTTCAGTCTGGATCACAGGGTCACAGGGTTTAGAATATAGTGAGACAACACTTCCTATTAACAAGAAACAGGATTTGTGGTCCAGTGATTATGAATCTGCCTGCCAGTTCAGGGGACACTGGTTCAATCCCTGGTCTGGGAAGATTCCACATGTCTCAGGGCAACCAAGCCCATGTACCACAACTATAGAGCCTACAGTCTAGAGTCTGCGAGCTGCAACTGCTGAAGCCCACACACCCTAAAGCCCATGCTCTGCAACAAGAGAAGCCACCTCAGTGTGGAGCTCAAGCATCACAACTAGAGTGGAGCCCCTGCTTGCACAGCTAGAGAAGGGCCCGGGTGCAGCAACAGAGGCCCAGCACAGCCCAAAATAAATAAAACAAGGTACACACTGTTGGGAGGAGAGGTATAGTGATATATTTGAAGAGAAGATGTATAAAGATTTTCAAAGGAAGGGGAAAAGGACACCAAAAGAGTATGAGAGAATGACCCACCTACAGAACAGTCTGATGAAGCCTGTCCAGAGGGGCCTACTCATATGAATGGGCTCTGCTCCACTTAACTGGTCCCCTGTTGGTGACTGCTCGATACAGTTTTTTGATACTGTTTTTAAAGATGCAGTCAACATTCTTATACATGTTTCTTTGTGTAATAGTATGCCAATACCTGAGGGCTAAATTCCTAGTTCTTCAACCCTAATGAAAAAGATTCCTCATCCCAAACCTCTTTAAATGTCATCATTACTTTGTTGAAAAGAAAATAAATTTTCTGAATACAAAGAAAATTTGCAGATTTTCAACTTACTCATACAGAAAAAAATTTAAAGTGCAAAAAATGTGAAATAAAATTTAAAAACTGTCAGAATGCCACCATCCATAGATAATTACTATTAACAGTTTGATTCATTTTATTCTAGTCTTTTAATCTTCATTTATATACATTTTAAATAAAAAATTTGTATTATACATAGTTTTATATTCTACCTTTTTTCACTTAACTCTATGTTGTAAACATTTCTCATTTAATCAGAGGGAAAATGATACAAATTCTCCCAGCTTAGAGTTAGACAATTCTTTATCAATTTTTCCAGGTTTCCTAATTAATAGCCAGAGTTTTTTAAATACAACATTTTAACTTTTCTTACCAAAAAAATCCCCAAAACACACAAAAAATTCTGAAAATTAACTAGCCTCAATATGAGTAAATTAAATGTTTATGTGGTAAAGTAAAAAGTATAGTGAATATTATAAATGATTTATTCTTTATTTTTACCATTATAAGCCTTAAATTCTATGATATTGTAAGATATTTGAATTTCCGAAGATAACTACATTTTGGACCTTTTCATTTCAGAAAAGTCAAGGAAGAGGCATTAAGAACAGAAGAAGAAAATCGAAAGCTATTGGAAGCTATGACTGCAAAAGCAAAAGGCAAACAAAAGATTATATGATTAATAATGTGTCATTTGATTTTGTATTGTGACTGCAAAGTTGCAGTATTTACAGAGAATTATAAACAGAGTGACCGTGTTTCCCAGTTTGCCCATTAGAGTCCAGGTTTACGCTAAGGTTCCTGAAATATTTGTTTGACTCCCTCTCCTTCTCATTGTGTTCCAATTTGGATAATACACTGTATGATCACAGCAGTAATGAATTCATAGAAAATGGATTCCTGACACAGACATCTACTCATCCACCTTGTAAGAAGGATACACAGCAGGACCAGTATGTGCAACATGTCTTTACATTTTCTAGTAAGCACATAAAAAATAAAAAGAAACAAATGAAATGAATTACAATCATCCCTCAATATCCATCAAGAACTGGTCCCAGGACTCCGGCAGATACCAAAAATTCGGGAATTCTTAAGTCCCTTATATATAATGTCATAGTATGTGTGTATAACCTAAACACATCGGCATATACTTTAAATCATCTCTAGATAACTTATAATGCCTAATAAAATGTAAATGCTATGTAAATAGTTGCTAGCAAATTCAAGTTTTGCTTTTTGGAACTTTCTGAAAATTTTTTTCAAATATTTTCAACTTGTGGTTGATTGAATCCATGGATACAGAACCTGAAGATTCAGAAAACCAACTGTATATTTTATTTAATATACTATATTCAAATTATTATTTTAACATAAAGCAAATTATGTTAAATTTAATTAATATTGATTAATGCATGTAATCAATGCAAAAATTATTGATATGTTTTTATATTCAGTTTTTCACACAAAGTCTCTGAAGCCCATTGCGTATTTTACACTCACCGCACATCTCAGTTTGGACTAGCGGCTATGTATCAGATAGTGCAGGAATAGCCATTCCTTATTAAATGGACATTAGGGCTGTTTCCTGTCTTTTACTGTTATAATATTTGGGACTGCTGTATGCTATGGCATATATTTGGGAATATATTTTATATTCTATTTTAATAGATATAATACATAGAGACTGTATCTATCTTTTTCATTAAGCATCATGCTCCAGGGGTTGTTCCCAATTAAATATCTGCTGACTTAAACTAAATAATTTATTTCTTCTCATTTTTTTCTATAAGCCGAAGAAACTGAAGCCGAGGCTTTTGAGGATATTGAAGGTGAAGAGTCTGAACTTCACGAAGGGTCTGAGACCCCTGAGGTTGCTGAGGAGACCAGGGGGGTCTTACCCGAGGAGTCTGACATTTTTGAGGTCCCAGAAACAGAACATGAATCAGGTTAGACTTTTATTAAAATGTGTGTCCTTAATTCCCCTGCTGCCTATTGGCATGTTTGTGTGCATGTCTGTATGTCTGTTGATGTGGTATAAAGTGGAAGCAGGTTGAGATTGCAGAGATGTGGCCCCAGAGAGCAGCAGGTGGCTGAAAGTATGGTAAGAAAGCTGAGTGCTCTGCCTGGGTGCTGGCACTCTTGTCAGGGTCTGCTATATAATTTGGGGGGCACAATG
Organism: Oryx dammah; assembly: GCF_014754425.2. Lineage (NCBI taxonomy): Eukaryota > Metazoa > Chordata > Mammalia > Artiodactyla > Bovidae > Oryx > Oryx dammah. The sequence continues at coordinate 28,140,381 of NW_024070188.1, forward strand.
TTCAAATATCAGGGAAAAAGACTCATTAAAAGTACAAGAACATAAAGCTCTTTCTTTCCTTCCATGGTCTCTCTTAACTTGTCATAGTACTTTATGTTTCCTGTTTAAAGTCATTCTAAGAAAAATTAAAATTTTAAGTTCTTAAGCATGAATTTTACCATTCATCTTTATGTTGCCCAATGCCACTTTTAAATGCAAACCTAAGAAAGGATGTGATGAGGTTCCATAGTCATTCATGTCTCTTTAAATGCCATTACCTTCATTCTGCATCTGGAGCAAGTTCTAATTTGAAAGGGAACCATGGTCAGACCTGTCAGCATCTTCCCATCCCCAAATCACTAAGTTACACTTATTCCCACACATCGTGGGCCCTCTTAGAATTCTGTACTCATGATGGGGTATCAGGAACGCTCATAGGAATGAGATGGCAAAGAATGGCAGACAGATCTCTGCTCACAGGCGTGCCCTATTGTCGCACTGGAGTCCTTTTGGGTTTTGCTTACAAAACTCTGTTCAAAGATCAAAATGACAACCAAAGTGGATTAAACAAAGTATGGGGCCATTCTGGGCAAGAGATACAGGACACCCACGCAGCTTATATACCCATGAAGCCAGCCCTCCTCAAATGTCCAGTTCGGTGGGTTGGGACAGGGCAAGAAGGAGTCTATAAGGCAATGAAAGTCACTCTCAGGACTGGAGAGTGGACTTAAGCAGCAAGATCGGGCACTTTACCATGGTGGAAGCAGGGCTTATAAATGCCTCGCAGCACAATTAGTGTTGAATTACTCCCTCTTCTCTTGAGTATTAAACATTATAGATTCTATTGAAAGAGGACCCAACTATTGTTTTCGCTAACTTGCAGGACAGTTTCCACAAGATTACAGAATGGCTATATATAGATTTTTAAAATATATATGTGTGTGTGTGAGACACACAAAACTTGTGTCTCAGAACTAGGAAAGACTAAGGGGTGAGAAGAAAGATAATTAGTCTTTCCTTCTCTGAAACTATCTATACTACATCTGTACGTGAATCATGTCTTTTATTATCCAGGAAAGCAGTTGTTGATCTGTATCTTCAAAAGTGCTATTAGTTGAGATTCTCCTCAGTTTCACCACACCTACACCCACAACTGAGACTTTGGCCACTTTATGGTCTTTTGGAATATCTTTATGGGTATCTCAAGAAATTAAAAGAATGCTCAGGCATTTTTGATGCCATGTGAATAGAAGTTTGAATGATATTTAACAAGAGTTATCAGAACTGTATGTATCAATTGTTATTATGGTCAACGTCCTTTTGTGTATTTAAGAATATTCTTCATTTTCTACCTTATTTTATTATGTATTTTTATGGCTCCCTGGAACCAAGCAGTGGGTTCGTGTGTTTGCAGCATAGAAAACTAAACTCTGACCGCAGATATCTTCAGCAAAGTAAGGGCTTAGTAGTAGGATGCCAAGCGAGGGAGTGGGAGACAAGCCTGAGATCCACTCCAACTTGGTCTTTGAATTGGGGGCGTTTAAGGAGGAGAGGGCTTCCCAGGTGGCACTAGTAGTAAAGAACTCACCTGCCAATGCAGGTGACATGGGTTTGATCCCTGGGTCAGGAAGATCCCCTGGAGGAGGGCGTGGCAACCCACTCCAGTATTCTTGCCTGGAGAATCCCATGGACAGAGGAGCCTTGTGGGCTGCAGTCCATAGGGCTGCAAAGAGTCGGACATGAATGAAGCAACTTAGCTCATGCACAAAGGGGAAGAACAAAGAATCTTCAGTTAATCATCATCCTGTGACATTTCTTAATCATTGTTTTGGGGGTCAAGATGCCTACTGTTTATGAATCTTTTTATGAGTTTCTGGTGATTCATGATCCAGGGATCTGTTAGCTCATCTTGCCCTGGAGAAACAACCTGAGTATGTACATTAATGATGCTATCTGATTCTGGTTGATTAGTGTTCACTTAGCACAGAATGGGCTACCGTTTATGGGGTCGCACAGAGTCAGACATGACTGAAGTGACTTAGCAGCAGCAGCAGCAGCACAGAAATGAGGTCAGAGGGGACAAGAAAGGGAATAACATTTTGAATAAAGAGATTAATCATAAACTCAGCAGGGGAACTCGGTTTTAGGGGAAATCAGTAGGCAATGGCACCCCACTCCAGTACTCTTGCCTGGAAAATCACATGGATTGAGGAGCCTGGTAGGCTGCAGTCCATGGGGTCGCTGAGAGTTAGACATGACTGAGCGACTTCACTTTCACTTTTCACTTTCATGCATTGGAGAAGGAAATGGCAACCCACTCCAGTGTTCTTGCTTGGAGAATCCCAGGGACGGCAGAGCCTGGTGGGCTGCCATCTATGGGGTCGCACAGAGTCGGACACGACTGAGCGACTTAGCAGCAGCAGTACTTTAC